>NW_004949098.1:1183611-1197902 GCF_000317375.1 Microtus ochrogaster | reverse complement strand
GTTTCCAGGTTCTGGCTATTACAAACAATGCTGCTATGAACATAGTTGAGCATATACTTTTGTTGTATGATAGGGCCTCTCTTGGGTATATGCCCAAGAGTGGTATTGCTGGGTCCAGGGGTAGGCAACCTGTGAGTTTTGACCCCTTTGGGTGGCATATCAGATATTACATTATGATTACATTATGATTCATAGAGTGGCAAAATTACAGTTATGAAGTAGCAATGAAATAATTTTATGGTTGTGGCTGGGGGCATCACCCCATGAGGGACTGTACAAAAGGACCATGGCATTAGGAAGTTGAGAACCACTGCCCTACATCCGGTCATTCCCACTTCTGCTAGATCACTGCAGAGCATCCGAAAGACTGGTTCTTCTACCCTTGTCCGACTCCACCGAAGCTCTACCATGTCCTGATCCAGTTAATCCCCCATAAGAAGCAGTTTTATGGTTTCCCATCAGAATTAATTAGGAATTCTCTAACCTGTCACAAAATGTGCCTCATGATCTGGCCTCTGTCTTCCTTTGTAACTAAGACCCACACTGATGCTCCTCAGACAAAGGACCCAAGTCCCAGTCAGTGTGGTGTATTGGTGAAGTACCTCCTTCATGCCTTGACCCTGCCTAAGTACCTTCACACTCACTGTTTTCCATATCCAGGGTCCCCTTGCTGTTCTGGGCCTGTCTGCCTGTCACTTCTGTCTATTTAAACCAGCAGCTCCTCTTCCGGGAAGCTCCTGCCCAGTGGGAGGGAGGACTCTGCAATTGTCTCACCCTCCATAGACTTAGTAAAAAAATCACCATCTATCTAAGGCTGTTGCTAAATGCTTCTCTATTAATATAATTTACATTGTATCCATACTTACAAAGAACTTCTCATACTATGCAGTGTTTACATTGCCATGGATCCCCAGTGTGCACTAAGAGAACTGTGTGCTTCCAACCTGAACTGGCACATGAATCTAAAGTGCACATTCCGAAAGGTGATATCTGCAGGGCTTCAGCTCTGACAAGCTCCCAGGGGTGGCTGGTATAGCGGATGTAGTGAGCAGAGAGTGATGGAGGTGGTCAAGGCAATGAGCAGCAAGTGATGGGGCTAGACAGGGAGTGCTGGATGATGCCCACAGTGGGGTAGATACTGAAGGCAGCTAACAGGCTGCATGGAATTAGGATCACATGCATGACCGCCAGTCATTCTTTAGCAGCTGAAAACTCCCACCTACTGCCTTCCAAGCACAGAAAGTCAATGCATCAGCCCACAAAGCAGAGCTATCTCCATAGAGTGAGGATGGGGAGCACAGATCCACACCTGCTTAGCTTCCTTCACAGGCTCCCGGTCTGACTTCAGGACACCTAGTGTCCCCCGAGGGGCTTATGAAGACACCGAGATGCTATTTAATTAAACACATCAGCACTGATTTCAAATGTTGAGGATTATTCCAAAAGCTGACACTGTTGATGCCTTGATCAGCAGAGTGGCTCATGCTGGTGAAATGTAAGGAAACCTGGGTTCGTGTGCATTGAGGTATTAAGGTATGGAAAGTGGAAATCTGTGGAATTTGAGGACCATACGGTCTCCATTTGGCAAGCTCACCCTGTATAACATGTGTCAAGCCTCCTTGGCTGCTTAAAAATGTTAACTAGATGGCACAAAACCAGGAACATGGGTACATCCCCTTCTGAAAGTTGTCATGTGTGTGTCTGAAATACAGTAACAATCAAAGTGCTGCCCACTTGCGCCTACACAGCCCAGTGCACACCTCCACAATCAGACAAGCAGTTCCCTCTGCGGCTGCCTGTTGCCCCTAAGCCCTCTTCTTTCTCTGGCTCAATCTTTAGAGCATTGCCAACCCCAGATCTCTTTTCTCAAGGCAGATATTATTTCTGAGAGTTCATAAAGCATTGCCTGAAAGGAAAAAAGGAAATATCAAGATGAAAAGCCAGAACTGGTGTGGAGCTATACGAAACAGGATTACTCGGGTTAATTGACCAGCATTCTAAAAGAATGGTCTTGGAACACACATGCATATGCATGCATGCATATACACACACATATACATATATACACACATTGACTAACTCTTACTTAACCACAGGATATGATTAAAATGTCTTCAAACACATGTCACAGTGAAATCTATTTATTTTTATGTTTTATACTGATGGGATTCTATTTATTTTAATTACACTCATTGGGAAGTTTTGAGAACCAGATAATATTTGGAAAGGTTTTTTGTTGTTGGTTTTGTTTGTTTGTTTGCTTGCTTGCTTGTTTTTTACAGTTTCTGTGTAATAGGAGTCTATCTGAGCAAGATTCAGGAATGTGTTTAAACTTTGACCTCATCTTGGCATTAACTTTGCCTTTTCCAAATGAATGGAGCTATTAAAAAAAAACATCCTGAGTGAGGAAACTCAGACCCAGAAAGACAACAAGGTACTCACTCATAAGTGGATATTAGACATAAAGCAAAGGACAACCAGCCTACAGTCCACACCCCAGAGAAGCTAGGTAACAAGGAGAGCCCTAAGAGATACATCCATTGATACCCCTTTGGAAAGGGAAAATAGACAAGACCTCCTGAGAAAATCGGGAACTTTGTGAGGGGATGGAAGGGGAGGGAGAGGAGAGAAGGGGAGGAGGGATGAGAATATGATGGAACAGGATGGTTGAGATGGGGGAAGGTCAGAGAGAGAAAGCAAGGAAAGAGATATCTTGAGTGAGGAAGTCATTGTGGAGCTAGCAAGAAACTTGGAACTATGGAATTTCCCAGGAATCCACAAGGATAATCCTAGCTAAGAACCTAAGCAATAATGGAGGAGGTGCCTGAACTAGCCTTCCCCTAATCAGATTGATGACTACCTTAATTGTCATCATAGAACATTCATCCAGCAACTGATGGAAGCAGATGCAAAGAACCTCAGCTAAAGCACTGGACCAAACTTCCAGAGAGGGAAGAGTGATATGAGCAAAGGGGTCAAGACCATGATGGGGATCCCCACCGAAACAGCTGACTCAAGATAGTGGGAGCTCACTAATTCCAGACTGACTGCAGGGGAACCCACATAGGACCAAACTAGTCCCTCTGAATCCATTGCCTGTTGGAGGGGGCAGGGACTGCTTGTTTGTCCTGGATGCTTAGTCCCAAAATAATCACACAGAAGCTAATTAATTAAATCACTGCTTGGCCCATTAGCTCTAGCTTCTTATTGGCTAACTCTTACATATTAATTTAATCCATTTCTATTCATCTGTGTATCACCATGTGGCTGTGGCTTACTGGCTAAAGTTCCCAGCATCTGTCTCTGGTGGCTCCATGGCTTCTCCCTTTCTTCTTCCACATACTCAGCTTAGTTTTCCCCACCTAGCTAAGTTCTGCCCTGCTATAGGTCCAAAGCAGTTTCTTTATTCATTAATGGTAGTCTCAGCATACAGAGGGAAATCCCACATCACCTCCCCTTTTCTGTTTAAACAAAAAGGAAGGTTTTAACTTTAACATAGTAAAATTACATATAACAAAACAGTTATTAAGTAAGAATTACAGTTACAATATTTATATATACTTCCTATCTACTCTTCAACTCCATCAAAGACTCCAGAAGGTTATAATATTAAGTAAACAGAAAGTGCATTATAAGCTACTTCCAGAACTCTAGAATTGACAGAGACATCTTACTGCCTGGACAGTCACCCAAAGTTCTTCTGTACCATTGGGGCATCCATCTTCAGCCTACAGGTCCATGGTATCCACAGACTTTTCCATGAAGCAGGAAATTTCAAAAACAGTTCCACCTATATTGGCAGTTTGTCAGACACTTTCTTCCGTGTCCTGCAGACTCTTTCATAAAGCAGAAACCCCAAAGGACCATTTCACCTTTAGGCAAGTTCAGCAGTCATTTCTCTGTGGGTCCTACATGTCCAGTTAAGCAATCCAGGCAAGAACAGTTTCTTGCCCAAATGGCTAGCATATTCCATAAGGAGCCTCTTCAATGCCTATCTTCCTCTTGAAGTAATTGGTGCTGCCAGGAGCAGACGTGTCTCATTGTCCTGAAAAGTACTAAGTTATTAAAACATTTTAAATGCCATATTCTGTAGTCTTTGAAAAATTTGAAGAATACCTCTCTCTATCTGAAATATATCTCTGTACATCTAGAAAGTCTAACTAACATGACTACAAGCTTGACTATTATAGATCACTCTTATTTACCTATATATCTTAATTATACATTACATTTTTAAATGATCTGCACAATCACAATACCTTAATCAAGAGCAAAAATATATACATTTAGTATAACAAAATTGACTTTAAGTTTATATCAATAAGCCAAGATCTTTATCAATGCAAATCTCTATAGCATTTCCCCCCTTTAAATGTAAAGAAATGTTTATAAACAATATTTGGAAATATGGGCGTAGTTTTCTTCATACTGTTTCCTGCTGATTGTTGGGCATAGTAATTTTTGGGAGTGTTCATGACAACCTTTGGGTGGTCTTGTTCCATCAATCCATACTAGTTTGGAAGCAATCCACAGGTTCTCATCCTCTGTGGAAACAAGAGAAGAACCTCTTTTCCAAAGCAACATATCCTTCAACCCAAATTTGGAAGTCATGATACCTTTAGAACACATATGCTGGTTTAGATTACCAGTCCATACAATGAAATGTCTCCTTGTACTTAGCTCCTTCACAGTCAAAAAATTTAAAGAAAAGACAATAGTATACATCATCCAGACTCTCTGTGTATATTCCATCTTTATGTGGCTTATTTTTTTACTTCTTTTAATCTATGACTATCTGTACTCTGTCTCTTTAAAGACTTTACCTTTTTTCTTAGCTTCCTTTTATGACTCTCTATACTTTTTTCTTCTCTCTCCCAAGCCTACATACATTTATCCAACACTGTGACTTGTTTACAGTTCTTTTCCATCTGGATTTGTCTTTATTATATATCTATAATTCTTTACTGTCCAGGAGTGCTTTATAAAATGCTAAGCACTTCTTAAAACTTAAGCTACACCATTACTAGGGTATATACAGTATTTCCTGCTTGCCTTACCTGTCCAGCACGGTGGAGCCACTTGTGCCTCTGAGCTCACACCACCCCACTTTCAGGCACACAGCTGGTCCATGTTGCCATCAAGCAAGCCACAATACGCTGCTCACAAACCCCAAATGCTCTGACTTCCAAAAAAGCCAGAGGTCATGCTGGCAGCATGGCCCAGAAAGTCAGCATTTTAAAACAGCATGGCTTTTTTTTTTTTTTGCTACAGCTGATTCAGGAAAGCCTCTCTTAAAGGAGCTGTGGCATGCCACCAGTAAACAGCAAGAAGTTGTGTTAAACTTTGTAGTTCTGTGTCTAGAATTAAGCTCTCTCAGGTTTTTTAGCGGATTTTAGTTTGCCACATTAGTGCCAATTTGTTGGAGAGGGTAAGAGCCACTTGTTCATCCTGGCTGCTTAGTCCCAAAATAACCACACAGAAACTGTATTAATTAAATCACTGCTTGGCCCATTAGCTCTAGATTCTTATTGGCTAACTCTTGCATATTAATTTAACCCATTTCTATTAATCTGTGTATCACCACTTGGCTGTGGCTTACTGGCTAAAGTTCCCAGCATCTGTCTCCAGTGGCTCCATGGTTTCTCTCTGATTCCACCTTTCTTCCTCCCAGAATTCAGCTTAGTTTTCTCTGCCTAGATAAGTTCTGAAAACCATATTATTTGCAAAACTGTTTGGCCAGTAGCTTAAGCATATTTATGGATAAACTCACATCCTAAATTAATCTATCTCTATTATTCTGTATATCATCATGTGGCTGTGGCTTACTGGCTAAAGTTCCCAGCATCTGTCTCCAGAGGCTCCATGACTTCTCTCTGACTCTGCCTTCTTCCTCCCAACATTCAGCTTAGTTTTCCCCACCTAGCTAAATTCTGCCCCGCTATAGGTCCAAAGCAGTTTCTTTATTTATTAATGGTAATCTCAACATACACAGGGCAATCCTACATCAATTGCCAGTACCAGGATTTATCCCTAATGCTTGAACTGGTTTTGTGGAGCCTATTCTCTTTGGAGGGATACCTTGCCCAGCCTAAATATAGGGGAATAGAGGAGGAGGACCTTGGTCCTGTCTCAAAGAGATGTGCCAGACTTTATTGACTCCCCATGGGAAGCCTTACCCTCTCTAAGGGGTGGACAGGGATGAGGTGGGGGGAAGGTGTGGGTATAGTGGTATATTGCTTGTAATTTGATGAGTAACTCCTGCCTGAAGACCAGAGGCAAAGCTAAAGCCACTAGAGGTCAGGCAATTTTGACACACACCTTTAATCCCAAGATTTGGGAGACAGAGTCAGATGGATCTCTGTGAGTTCAAGGCCACCCTGGGCAATACAAAATCAGTGCAGGAATAAATTCAGGTGGTGGTGGCCTATGCCTTTAATCCCAGTACTGAGGAGTCATATGTCATTAATCCAGTGCTAGACGGAATATAAAATGGGAGGAGAGAGAGGCTGTTTGCTTAGTCTGTGGTCTCCCAGCCTTGGTAGAGGTAAGACTTCTCTAGTGGCTTTAGCTTTGCTCTGGTCTTCAGGCAAGATTTATTTATCGAAATACAAATAATAGACCACTGCATTCGGGGAGGAGAGGCGGGAGTAAGAACTAGCATTGGTATGTAAACTGAGAAAAGATTGTTTTAAAAAACAAATAAAATAATAAAAAAAAACCTTTCTCTTTTCTAGGAGGGATCTGTTGAGGAGTACACAGAGAAACAAACCATAAGGCTATAGACTTATAAATCTGGAGAAATAGAATCAGGAAGGCCAGGCTAAAATACTTTATATAGTTATTTTATTTAGAAATATATATATTTTTAAGACCTACCATCTTAACCATCTTAAAGTGTACAGTCCAGGTCTGGAGAGTTGGCTCAGTGGTTAAGAATGCATAGTAGTCTTGCAGAGTTTAGGTCCCTGCACCTACCCTGGCCAAGGAACCCAGCACTCTCATCTGGCCTCCGTGAGCACTGCACTCATGTGCACAGGCACACACATAGGCACACATGCAAACACATAATTTAAAATAATCACTTTTGAGTTTTAAAGAGTACAGTTCAGTGACATTAGAGCATTCGCACTGCTATGACACACTCATCAGTCCATTTCTAGAATATTTTCATCATCCCAAACAGAACCGCTATGCACACTGAGTATGAATTCCTACTCTGTCCCCCACATACTTACTCTCTACCTACTAATCTACTCCCTGTCTCTATGGCATATGTGTTATATGAAGCAGAATTCTTCAGAATTTACCCTACTATGTCTGCTCACTTATTCCCCTAGCATAGTGTTTGCAGAGTTTATCTGTAGACCAAGATACCATCTTCTCTCAGGCTGAATTCCACAATTTTTTTTATCCATTCATCCATTGATTTGTATTTGTGCTGTTCCCATATCTTAGCTGCTATGAATAATATGGCATAAATATCTGTTGGTGTTCAGGCTTCCTGTTTCTTTGAGTGTGTGCCTAGAAATGAAACTAATTGACAATCTATCTATTATTCTTCATTATTCCTGTTAGGCAATAGAAAAAAATAATGTTCAACCTGACTATAACACTGTGAGTTTATGTGTGTGTTTGTGTGTTTTGTGTACATGTCATGGGCATATGTTCTCATGCACACATATTTGAACACTCATGTGGATACCGGAGGCCAACATCAGGTATCTTTCTCAGTCACCCTATACCTTATTTTTTGAGACAGGGTCTCTTGCTGAAGCTGGAGCTCACCATTCTAGCTAGACTTTCTGTGTAGTGTGCTTCAAGGGTCTGCCTATCTCCATATACAAGTATTTGGATTACAGATGGGTACTGCCACACCTGGATTTTTTTCATGTGTCCTGTAGATATGAACTCAAGTCCTCACGGTTGGGAGGCAAGCATCTTACTGACCAAGCCATCTCCACAGCCCCTGTCATATCTTTTAACCAAAATTGAGTTCATATTGATTGTTATTTCCAAAGAAATAACAACATTCTTTTTTTGTCCCTTGGAAAAAGAAGGATCAGCCTGGTGTAGTAGTATATGTATCTAAGGAACCCAAGGGAGGAAGACAGCACAATTTCAAAGACCAGGCTACATAGTGAGATCCTGTATCAGAGAAAAAAGAGAGGGGGAAGAAGGCTGAGAGAAAAAGGCTGTGACTATTATCTCTATGAATTAGCTACTTCTGTAAGCACAGGCTCCTCTGATCAACAAGACCCCAGATACCAAAAGATAAGTTATATAAGGAGAAATGAATTTAACACATGCTTCTAATGAAGTCATTCAATTACAAATACCCATGGAGTCCCAACAGGGACTCATCGGTCTTGTGAATTCAAAGCCTAAAATAGAAGTTCCCCAGCCCCACCATTTATTACAATAAATTAGGGAATTTTCTATATTATACTCTTCTACTCCCACACCCAGGCTAATTGAATGAACACCTTCAGTCACTGGACATTAAAAGCTCTCACAGCCACTCTTCTATGCACTTGAGGCTGAGAACCACTGGTCCAGGGCAATGTTTTTCAATTTCTGAACCAGGAACAGCAGTATCTCCTGGGAATTTGCTATAAGTTCAAGGGATTTGGCACAGGGGAGACAACTCAGTGGGTAAAATTCTATGAAACCATGGGGACCTGAATTTAGATTCCCAGGAACCATGCAAAGAGCCCAGTGAGGTGGGTCAAGGTGGGTCACACCTGTGATCTCAGAAATGAGAGGCAGACACAAGACAATCCCTGGAGCTTGCTAGCCCACCCCCCGGTCTAGCCAATCAGTGATCTCTGTGTTGAGTGGGAGACCCTACCTCCAAAAATAAGGTAGAGAGTCATAGAATAAGATAATCAATGTCAACCTGTGACCTGCACTTGCAGATGCCTGGGCATACACACCCTTACCACATAATAACCTACATATACACATGCACACATATACACCACAAACACAAATATGTAAAATAAATAAATAAGTGCTTTTTTTTATGACCAGCTCTTTTGCAATTGCTCAAGTTCTCTAGGGGATTCTGAAACCAGCTGTGAGTAACACATGGATCCAAAGAAAGAAGCATCTATTGGACAACAGTATCTTTCCATGCATCCTTCCCTTGACAGGTCCAGAGAGCACCCCAAGGCAGTAACCTGTCAAGGCACAACCAGAGTGTTTGTTCATTTGTACAATTATTAATCAGTCCACAGGAAGCAGAGCTTTTCTTTTAAGAAGGGACCATGGGGGAGTCTTGGAATATTCTCTGGTTCTGTCCATCCCTGTCATCTCTAAATACTTTGTTTGTAAGCACAGTCACCACAACAACCTGAAGGAAGGACTAAAAGCAAATTGGGCACACAGCACACTGTCACTGCTGTGGTGGCTGTAGGAGGAAGTGACGACCCAGAGGACCTTGAGAGCCCCAGGAGCCAGGATCAGTGTGCCTGCACGCAATGGATGTACTACCACTCAGCCTCGCCAATTCTGCAGCTCAGGGCTCAGGACTCCTCAAGTATTTTCAAATTGTTGATTTCCATATTCAGAGAAGGCTGGTGATGTGGCAGAGCTGCTGAGATTGACAAGGACATGACAGAGCGAGGAGAGACAGAATGTCAACGTGGGTTCCCTGTTGAAAAGTGGGAGCTCAGCACTGGCTGTCAGAGAGTGGAAGGAAACAAGTCTACAGGGGCTCTTCCCCAACCATAGGAAGTTGGCTCTGGGCTGAGAGGGTACACATCTCTAACTGCAGTCCCAGAGCTCCAGAGGCTGAGGCAGGAAGATCCGGGCCTCCAACCTCTACTACTGTTACAATTTGAATGTGAAATGCCCCTCACAGGCTCATAGGTTTGTACAGTTGCTTACCAGCAGGTGGAGCTATTTTTGGAAGGCCATGGAACCTTAGGAAATGGAGCCTTGCTGGGAAAAGTGTGATATTAGGAGCTAGCCCATTTTACAGTCCAGACCTACTTCTTTCCTATCTGATTCCTGACTATGACTAGAGCAATGTGGCCAGCTGCCTCCCCTGCTGCCTTGCCTTCCTGCCATGGACTGTAGCCCTTCAGAATGGAAGCCAAAATAAACATTACCTCCACTGTTGCATCTTTTTTGTGTGATTTTTGTGAGATTTATGCTCACAAAAAAAAACCAAGAAAAGTTATAAACATGGGGAAAGTCTACTAGAAGAATATGAATTTAATTGGGTTGTTCTCTCTGGCTTATCACCCATTCATTCTATGAGGATGACATTCCTCTTTTATTTCTTTTTTAAAAGATTTATTTATTTATTATGTATACAACATTCTGCTTCCATGTATGCCTGCATGCCAGAAGAGGGTGACAGATCTCATTACAGATGGTTATGAGCCACCATGTGGTTGCTGGGAATTGAACTCAGGACTTCTGGAAGAGCAGCCAACACTCTTAACCACTGAGCCATCTCTCCAGCCCAACATTCCTCTTTTCATGATGGCCAAACTGAGCAAGGCATCCACTTATGAGTGAATGCATACTGCTGTACTTTGTCTTTCTGTGTCTGGGTTACCTCACTCAGGTTGTTTTTTTCTAGTTCCATCCATTAGCACGCAAATTTCAAGATATCATTTTTTTTTACCACTGAGCAATACCATTGTGTAAATGTACCACATTTTCTTTATCCGTTCTTCAGTTGAGGGCATCTAGGTTTCCAGGTTCTGGCTATTATGAATAATGCTGCCATAAACACAGTTGAGCAAATGTCCTTATAGTATGATTGAGCATCCTTTGGGTATATTCCCAAGAGTGGTATTGCTGGGTCTTGAGCCCCCTAGGGTGTTCAGCTATTCAGGTTTGGGTTTGGAGCCTGCTATTTCTAAGACTGACTCCTCTGTCTACCTCACAGGTACCACATCTGTGTGACTGTGCTGATCTACTTCCTACCTCTGCTGGTGATTGGCTATGCATACACTGTGGTAGGGATCACACTGTGGGCCAGTGAGATCCCTGGGGACTCCTCCAACCGTTACCACGAGCAAGTATCTGCCAAGCGCAAGGTGAGCAAAGGGCAAGTAGGCATAGACCACCATGGCACTGACAGTAACAGGAGAGAGGGCAGGGAGTGGGGTATAGTTCTAAGGCAGAAGCCATAAGCATCTCTGGACCTCAGGAACAAAAGAGGAAAGCAGGATCTTTCTTCACACCCACCAGTACATGTACACACTCAGTCATACACATTTGCAAAGTCTCATATATACACATAATCATACACATACAAAACTACTCTTCCACACACATGCATTTACATAATACACACAACACTCATATACACATATACATCCACATATAGACATTCATATACACACAAACATAAACAGTCATACACATGCATACATCCAAAAATGCACTTGTACATACACATATATATGCACATACCCTCATGAACATTTACACATACAAATATAGGCATTCATAAACATGCACACAAATACTAGTATACATGTGCACACACTCATACACATACACACGTATATAAACATACACATATAGATGCTCATATACATATACTCACAAACTTTATATACATATACACTCTCATATGTCCATACAAATACACTCAATTGCATAAATTCACACATGTATGTCACATGTGTATACACTCATATAGAGACACATATTCAAATTCACACACTCATATATATGTACATACTTATACACAAATATGCATGTATTCATATATATACTCATGTACATTCACATAATCCTTCATGTGTAGACATTCATATACACATTATCATGCACATACACATATGCACATATTCATATACATATATACAAACACATATGCTAATATGCAAACATACACAAACTCATACACATGTATACCATTCATACACACACATATACATATATATGCATATACAACTCATACACACTCACATACATACACATACATAGAACTCAGACAAATGCACACAACTTGCACACACACACATGCTTACACAAAGAAAGCACTTTTGTCTGGAAATTTATAAACAAGAGAAATTGGTCTTCACAGCTCTGGAGACCAGGAGGCCAGGACCAAGGCAGAGCCCCTGTCTGCGAGGCACTTCCTGCCATGGCAGTCGCCTTCGCACTGGGTGCTCTCGCAGTAGAAAGGCAAGAGAGTCCTAGGCCTCTCTAATAAGGGCTTTAATCTTCTCTATAAATCTTTGCTATCAGTGTCTAATGGTTTCCCAAAGGCCTGTGTCCTAATACTGTCACGTGTCACGTGTCACTGGCAGTAGCGATTCACCATTGGGGCCTAACATAAACACTCAGGCTTCCAAGTCTCACAGACCTTCCTCAAGCCCCCTTTAAACACTGGATTTGTCCTTACAGGGGCTCTCCAAAGCTCTCCCTTCTCCCCTCTGCTTCAATCTCCCAACCAAGCACCTTCCCCGACTCCCTTCCTCCACTGGCCCAGCCCTCTGCTGCCTTCCCTGGGCCTTCTCTCCTGAGTCCCCATTCACTTCTGCTCACTGTCTCCCCCTTTGCTTCTCTATACATTTCCCAGCAGGGGCACATAACAGCACATCATATCCTCTGAAGGGGTCCTGATCCACTCTCAGGTTATAATTCTGTACATCTGGGACGGGTCCAGGAACCTGTAATTCCTGACAAGTTCCTGGTGGTAGTGATGATGGCAGTCCTGGATCACACGCTAACAACTATAACCAGCACCCTTAAGCCTCACTGTTAAAGGTCTCCGAGCCTCCTTAAAAGACGATATTATAAACACCTCCCTTCCTACCCGCACTACACAGTGATGGGGAGGGGACAGAAGCCACCCCACAGGAAGATGTGCTGATGGGCCTGCCTGCCTTGCCCTCTTCCCAGGTGGTGAAAATGATGATCGTGGTTGTGTGTACCTTCGCCATCTGCTGGCTGCCCTTCCACATCTTCTTCCTCCTGCCCTACATCAACCCAGACCTCTACGTCAAGAAGTTCATCCAGCAGGTCTACCTGGCCATCATGTGGCTGGCCATGAGCTCCACCATGTACAACCCCATCATCTACTGCTGCCTCAACGACAGGTGAGGATGCCATGCTCACACACCCCAACCACAGGCTACCTCAAGAGGGAGGAGTTGGTCTGCCGCAAGCTCACCACACACTCCGAGCCACCCACGCTCATCGGTGTCAAGACAAGCTCAGGCCTTCTCCCAACAGAGGTGAACTCAGACAGTTCAGAGAAGGGAGCCCCCCAGAGGCTGTCAGCAATAAAGCATTCACTGTGGCAGGTCGAGAGCACAAAGGAGGGGCCTGGGATACCAGGTTGTAGTGTGATTGTCACCCAAAGGAAGCATCCAACATTTATTTGGGGAAGGCTGTTGAGATGAAGGGGAAATGGAAAAACCCTTTTACCTTACCCTCCGACCCCCCCCCCATTCTATCTATCTATCTATCTATCTATCTATCTATCTATCTATCTATCTATCTATATGTGTGTATACACATATATATACATACATATATTCATATATACATACACACACACACACACACACACACACACACACATATATATATATATATATATATGAAGAGCCCCCTGTAACTAAGACACTTACGCACTGGAAGTATGTGAAGAATGACATCCTCTTGAACTTGCCTCTGTGGTCTTCTATGATCTCACAGTGTAACAGGAAGGCCACTTGTTTGTCCCAGTCGCCCAGAACCAAAATAATTACACAGAAATCATGTTAGTTAAAACACTGCTTGGCCCATTAGCTCTAGCTTCTTATTGGCTAACTCTTATATTGATTTATCCCATTTCTAGTAAGCTGTGTATCGCCACGTGGCAGTGGCTTACCAGCAAAGATTCAGCATGTCTGACTTTGGTGGTTCAGCGGTGTCTCTCTCTCACTCCGCCCTTCTTTCTCCCAGCATTCAGTTCCGGCTACCCACCTACCTAAGTTCTGCCCTATCAACTAGGCCAAGGCAGTTTTTTTTTATTCATTAATGGTAATCACAGCACATAGAGGGGACTCCCGCATCATCACAGCTTCATTGTCTAAGAATAGTTTGACAACCTATCTCCAAGTTTTTAGGTTAAATCTCTCAACATATATTTAAGTAAAGATGATTCTCCATTTTTGTTAACAAATACAGAAACTGCGGCACCCTGATAAAACATCCCTGGTAGCCAAGGGTTGAGTCTAGATACATACTTTTTTTTTCTTTTTTTTTAATTTATTTATTTATTGAGGATTTCCGCCTCCTCCCCGCCACCGCCCCCCACCTCCCCCCTG
>NW_004949098.1:1160276-1182295 GCF_000317375.1 Microtus ochrogaster | reverse complement strand
TTTACAGAAGCTTCTCAGTCTCAGGAGGTCCCATTTATTCAATGAGGCCCTTAATGTCTGTGCTGCTGGGGTTATACATAGGAAGTGATCTCCTTTTACTTTTACTGTGTGTGAGTTGCCTTCCTGTTGCTGAAATAAGACACCATGGCCAAAGCAACTTAGAGGAGAAAGGGTTTATATAGGCCTATGGTCCAGAGGAGTAAGAGTCCATCATGGCAGGGAACTATAGCAATGGGTAGTAGACACAGTGGCTAAACAGCTGAGAGCTCCCATCTCCAACTGCAAGCAAGAAGCACAGAGAATGAACCAGAAATGGCAGAGGCTTCTGAAAGCTCAAAACCAGTAACATACTTCCTCCAACAAGACCCCAGCTTCTAAGTCTGCCCAAACAGTGCTATCAGCTGGTCACAGAACATTCAAATGCCCCAGCCTGTACTCCTCATTCACACCACAGCCCCTAGCAAACAGCTTAGTAGATTCCCATAAATACCCACACGAGGGGTAGCTGTTGTAGATGGTTAATCAACCCAAAGTCTTCCCTTCATGCATCTGAGGAAATAACCTAATTGGATGCCCCAAAGAAAGGTTTGATTTAACCTTGACAACTGTCCTTGAGGGGGGCTTGTCCTCAACATCTCCAGATATGAACTAATTTGAGCATGTAATGACACAGAATCAGGCCTGTGTAGGTCCCGTGTTGAGGAGCTGACACCACGGGGAGGAAAGACCTCTTAAAAGCAGGCAGTCTCACAGCTCACCTCCCAATTCTTTCTCTCCAGGTTCCGTGTGGGCTTCAAGCATGCCTTTCGCTGCTGCCCCTTCATCAGCGCCGGTGATTATGAGGGGCTGGAAATGAAATCCACCCGATACCTCCAGACCCAGGGCAGCGTGTACAAGGTCAGTCGCCTGGAGACCACCATCTCCACTGTGGTGGGAGCCCATGAAGAGGAGCCAGAGGAAGGCCCCAAGGTCACACCCTCATCCCTGGATCTCACCTCCAATGGCTCGTCTCGCAGCAACTCGAAAACCATGACAGAAAGTTCCAGCTTCTACTCTAACATGCTGGCCTAGGCAGCGGGCACGTGTCAAGGACACAGCCACCAGCCCATCCTGTGTCTTGATTCATTTATTTATGGACGTCTTTGCTCTGGAATCTATTGGAAATACCCTAACACTGGAGCTTTTGGGAAGGATCATGATGGTCTAAGGAAAAGATTCCATGTTGTATTCAATCTGGATTCCTTCCTGTCCTTGTCAACCATCCTCCATGAGTGTGACCCAAGGCACATCAGTGAGCGTCTATAAAAGGAGAAGGCTGGACTTGATCCCCTGCTGTCATCCCATGATTCCAGAAATGACATCATCTGCATGCAGGTGCTCATCTAGGGAAGTATTCTGCAGTAATGACTCCAACGGACCTATTCACCTGGAGCTTCTGCCTTTCTTCTGTGAAGTCATTCTCAGCCGTGTGCAGACTAGCTCCCACCACTCCAGCCTCCAGCTAAACAGTGTGAATAAGAGAGGGTGCCACATAAACCCTAATGAATGTTGTATCTTCCAGCTAAGCACACATGAATAGAAGACACATATATACTTTTTTGTGACATCTCAATAGTCAATTCATTTAAACATCATGGGATTGACAACTTCGGGTTTTTTTTGCATTGTGTCCCCAATGCAACCAGTTCTGGCTGACTATGTCTACAGAGGCCAGATGATGTGTATTCTAACCAAAAGCCAGGATACCCATGCCAGACTTGACCTATCTGGGCCTCTTTCCTTTTTTTATAAAGGAATAGGGCTGAACCAAATACTCTAAGTATCCCTTTGAGTCTCAGTGTTTCCTGATACAATGATGCATACATTTTGTTTTGCCTCTATCTTATCTATCTCTCTCTCTCTTTCTCACACACATACACATATACACACATAAACACATGCAGATAAAAATTAAAAAAAAACAATGACAATCTCAGAAATACTAGGAGTGGCAATTCCTAGAGATGAGTGTGTGTAAATATTCTCCATTGATTCAAAAACTCTGATCCAAAAATTCCTTCTCCAGGAAGGTTCTGGTCTTTGATAGAGCAGAGGACTTCATAGGAAACCTTGGATCTCTCCAGCAGGCTGCAGTAAACTACAGTCCACCTCTGAGAACAGTGTACTGGAGGTGTGTGAGTTTCCTGCCCTGGCTGCCCCTATCTTTGTGCAGGGATCATAACTCAGATTCTTCACATGTAGAGTGAGGAGGCTGCCCTCTGCAGCTACACTCTTGGAAAGAGGAGCCTTGCATCTTACCTTCGGACTCTGGACTTTGCCCTCTTGCTCCTCTTGCTGCTCTCTGTCTATAAGAGGCTGAATGATCCACCAGCCCCAGGACACTTAGTCTGCCAAGAGCGGAGACCTGAAAGCTCCACGTCCTGATACAGGTTCAGGATCTTTTGCAGGTGAGCACACCATCTCTGTCTCCCAGTTGTGGCCTTGTGCAGATGTGGCTGGAAGCCAAAGCTTCCTGTAACATCCATGAATATCCTCATGGTTCAGATAATTGGATGCACACAAGCTCCATCCATCATGTCAGAGAGAACAATGCCATCCACAACCAGGTTTTGTAGCTTTTGCCAGCCTTGTTGTATCTAACCGTATGTGGGAACCAGCATGCCTGGGGGAGGCAATGACTATATAGAAATGGTATAAGCCAGAAAAAAATGAATGAGAAGCATATTCTGTAGAGCATCATGGGAAATAGTTAATAAACTATGTAAATCCTGCTCAATGGCATTCCATGAATGGAAAATTAAATGGGGGGCAACAAAAGTCAACGCCCAAATTGGTAACTATACTTCCAATAAAGAGTCTTTCTATGTATGGATGCAAAATAATTTGGTTATGAAAAAAACCCAAGAAGAAAACAGCAAGCACGGAAGACATCCCATCTGCAGACGAGAATGTGAGGCTGATGCTGGCAAGGATCTACGCAGCCCCTGCTCTGCACTTTTCCCTGAGCTGAGGAAACACAGCTCCTTCCACCCCCAGGAGCTTCCAGTGCCTGCCATTCCTTATGCACCAGTCCTGGTGAAGCCAGGCCGCTCACTAGACCTGGAGGCACTGAGAAGCAGAATCTTCCTGGGGTTTTAAAAACTGACTTTCAACAAGGGGACTCAAGCGAAGGGGTAGAGCTTTCAGAGAGCCTCTGTAGTGGCAGTTCTCTGCAGCAGCTCTGAAGGCAGTCAACAGTCAGCCCAGCGGACCTTAGGGACTGAGATGAGCGATTTCATCCCATGTGTAGTAAGAGGGAAGACAAGACGAGCCTGGGCTTTATGGCTATGGCAAAGCATCCCTTACAGAGGACCAGCGAGCTTCCCACTGCCCCTGCCCCAAAGTCCGTTAAATTTGTAAAAATGTTGTCAATGCCTGTGTGTGAGAACACTGTGCTTTGTGCTCTGTGCATGGGTCTCTTATCGAGATGTGTCATCTTGTGTTTATCTCCTGAGTTTCCTTGATGTACCCTCCAGTAGTGTTAGATGGGGAGACACCCTGGGGCTATTCTTCCTGTGTTACCTCTCACCTGTTGAATCCCAGTGCCATTGGCATGCTCCTGCTGGGCCAGTCCCCTCCTGCCACTCTTCTTTCTTGGAGAGGAGCTCTGAATCATACCTCGTACTCAATGGAACTGAGGGGCGGGAACCTTTATGGGAGGAACACCCGTTACCCCTCAGCAGAATGCTAATACAATGGGCTGGATGGAATCCTAGGAGAGGAGAGGACTCGGGCCTGGGGGAACTGTCCATGGAGAGGGCTCACTCCTGAGGCGTCTGTGCTTGGGGCCTGGGATGCTGGATAAAAGCTCTTACGGGAATAAAATGTGCTTTCAGCCATCTCGTGTCTATGTCTCTTCTCTGGGGAACAGGAAGGAACACTACTGGGGTTGGAGTGGGACAGCGTTGGGAACGCTCACAAACTGCACACCCAGGAGGATGAAACCCAACACCATGGTGGCATAGATATGGATTGGCAAGATCTGGAATGTGTTTCCAGACTGGGAAACAGAAACTTGGGGTGGGATTATGTGGCAACACCAACAATGTAATGTCACCTATGAAAAGAGAGGTGCGGTCCATGGGTAGATGGCAAGGCAGTCGGATGTAACAGAGATGCCCTGGAGGCAAGGTCAAGGCAGATCATGTGGGAATCAAGCTAAAGGGCACAGCAGGAGATAGGGGAGGACTTTAGATCACCTCAGGAATGGAGATAGGGTGTTGGGGTTTGAATGAGAAGCATCTCCTATAAGCTTGAGTATTTGAACATTTGGTCCCCAATTGGTTGTGCTATTTGGGGAAGTGGTGGAACCTTTGAGAGGTGGAGCCTTGCTGATAGGCATATATCACTGCAGGAGGGATATTATGGACTGTATCCTTCTGGAACTGTTAGTTCAAACAAACTGCCATGGTGTTTTAGGAGGGAAAGAAAATCCCAGTGCACACAGAGACTGCTCAAGAGAAGCCCGCATCTGTTTTAGCACAAATTGTCAAGCTGGTACCCACCATGCTCAGTGGGGGTCTTCTGGGGAAGGGGGAAGAAGATGAGATGCTCCCCTTGAGTACTGTGGCAGACCCAATGTGCTGCTCCTGGGCTGTGTGTAGGGCATCAGCTCTCCAAGTTGATCTGTGCCACATAACTGCACAACTGTGCTGTAGTAATAAGAGCGGCGGGGCCCCAGCACCCCAGCCGCCTCCGGCTAGCTTTACCCCGAAATAATTACACGGACACTGTATTCTTTTAAACACTGCTTGACCCATTCTCTTCTAGGCTAATTCTCACATATTAATTTAGCCCATTTCTAATCATCTGTGTGTAGCACCCCAAGGTGCGCTTACCGGGAAGATTCTAGCCTATGTCCATCCTGGGTCGGAGCTTCATCGCGTGTGCCTCAGAGAGCAGAGCTCTCGCCTCTGCCCGCAGGAGTGGAGCATCATGTCTCTCTGAGGCGTCTGCCCCCTCGAGGAGAGCTGTCGAGTCTCTGAGCTCACTTCCTCTTCCTCCCAGCGTCTGCTCCTCCCACCTATGTTCTAACCTATCAGGTCAAGCAGCTTCTTTATTAAATCAACCAATGACCTTCCTCCATCACTGTGCAACGGCTTTGGTCCAGGACCCTGAGTTTACAGGCATGGCTGGACGCTGACGCTGCCGCCGCGGCCGCCATTGCAGGTTGGAAACATGAATGGTGAACACTGTGAGCACTGGCAACCTGCCTGCCTCTGAGGGGACACCTCTCACGGGCAGTGCCACCAAGAGAGCCATGAGACACTGTGGACAGACTTGGCAGTGGCAAAGAGAAGGAAAGGGAGACAGAGACAGCTCCCCATAGGGTGCCCGGAATGAATGATGAAGATGCTCCTTCCTAAATTAAAGCATCTTAGAAAATGGTCCCTGGACAAGCTTCAAGAAATCCACAAGTCTCCTTTAAGATTCCCACATCTCACATGGAAAAATGGTCTCTGGGCATGGGCGGGAGTGGGGGGAGACCATCTGAATATCCTCTAAAGAGATGGTCTCTGGGCATGGGCGGAAGTGGGGGGAGACCATCTGAATATCCTCTAAAGAGATTATTAACCCTCTGCTACCCAGCAAATGGAGAGACTGTGGAGTCTTGGAGTGGGTGAGAAGCCTGAGGCCTTCCAGGCACAGCAAGAGGTAGATGAGCCCCAGAAGAACGAGCCTGGCTGCCAGGAAACAGCTTTGAAATAAAACCACACTTCCTCACAGGCACCAGATGATTCAAAGCTTTAGTCCAAACCAACGAGTCCATGATGAAGGGGTGTGCTCACTCTTCTCCATGGAAAGACAAGTATGTCCCTCGCATAAGCCATGGTGATACTTTAGTTACAGGTCACAGATAAGGATGTGAGGGATAGCTATGAAGACCCCAAAGATGTTTTCATTTGCTCCAGGTTTGTTTGGCCAGTGTCCTAGAGATACTCACCCCAGCAGCTGTAACAGGGCTTGGTAATACTCTCCCCTGGGCTCCCTCAATCCCCCTTGGTACAAGAGTGAATGGACCTCCTCAGCTCTGAACCCCAGAGTGGCAGTTCAGTGAAGGCCTTGAGCACAGGCAGATGAGGTGGGGACATATGGAGAATGTCCCTCTCCATCTTCAAGGCTAAAAGCAACATCTGACCCTGCAGGCAAGGCTCTAAGACACCATCGCATATTTCTACCCAGTTCAGAAGAACAGAGGGGAAGAAAAGAGGCTGGAAATCAGCAGCCTCATGGCGCAGACTGAACGCATTGGTGGCAGGCACCCTGGCTTCCCTCTCAAGCAGTGCAGCTTTCAAGGAGAAAAGATTGAAATAAGCAACAAGAGAGAGGCAAATGCTGGTGTTGCCTCTTCGGCCTCCTCTGGAGACTTCCATTTCGGTTCAAACCTGGATTCTCTGCACTGGATCTCCTGCTTTCTTGTCCTTTTTCAAATTCATTTTTAATTTTAAAATGTTATCAGATATTTGAGAAGTTTGTACATGGTTTAATCATATTCACCCTTTCATCCCTCAGCCCTCTCAGATCCACCCCCACTTTCCTACCCTCCTCAACTTTGTGTTCACTTTGGTCCCCCCATCCCTGTCCAAGGAGTTATCGGCAATTGCTAGCTTCTGGAAGAGGGAGAGTCCATTTTCTCTAAGAGTACAGCCTCTAGGAAATCAACCACACTGCAGGTGAGGGCCACACATCCAAGAATTTCTTCCCCTTTTGTTTCCAATTCGTTTTGCTTGACACTCTGTAATCCAGCACAGTTCCTGTCCCTGGAACACCCCTTCTAACTTCCTCCTTGCTGAAATGTGACATTCCCTGTCACTAATGGAGAACAGGGAATATCCATTGCCCAGTGATGTCACAGTAGTGTGATAGTATTAGGTAAGGAAATGGCTTTAGGGAAGTAATTTGGCCTTAAGGGTGGTGCTTTTATGGTAGGATTAGTGTCCTTAAAATATGACCTATGAAAGAGACAGAGAACTCAACACTTCTCCAGTTCAACCACAGCACCACACCACCCAACCGCTTTCCCACCATTTCCAGTCCCTCCCATAACTCCAATCTCAACCCCACCCCCAATTACTTCTCTAGGCTGAGATGATTTGAAGAGCAGGGCTTCGGTGCTAAACCCAATACTTAAAAGAAGCAGTTGAGGCTTTGGGGAACCTGTTCTCCATGCTGGATCACCTCACCCAGCCTCGCTGCAGGAAGAGGAACTCCATCCTGTCTCAACTTTGTTCAAGCCCACGGGAGGCCTGGCCTTTCTGAATGGAGACTAGGAAGGAGTGGGTAGGGAGGATAGATGGGAGTCCAGGAGGGGTTGAAGAGGGAACTGCAGAAGAGGAAGGGGAAACTGAGGTCAGTATGAAAAACAAATGAAAAATGTTAATTCAATAAAATAGAATAAAGTTGTTTGTATATTGGAATTGCTTCTAAAAATTAAGTTGCTTTAATAATGAATATTATCTTTAAAGCCAGGCATAATGGCACTCAACTTTAATCCTGACACTCAGGAGTCAGAGGCAGGCAGATCTCTGAGTTTGAGGCCAGCCTGGTCTACAGAGTAAGCTCCAGGACAGCCAGGACTACTCAGAGAAACCCTGTCTTGAAAAACAATAAACAAAGAATATTATTCATTTAGTTTTAATGTAGAATGTTAAATTGCTTCCCAAAGAGATTTTGTTAACTTTTTCCTCACTTGCAGCAAATATTTGTTTCTCCAATGCTCACCCCCACCAAGTTTAGGCATTTTAGAACTTTGTAATGTGTACTAATTTAATGGGGGAAATATTGCTTTCTTTTAATTACATTTTTATTGCTGGAGATGTACTTATCCTTTGCTGGCTCTGCATCATTAAACATTTGTTTAGTTGAAGTTTTTTAGAAAAAAAAAAAGCAACAGCAGCTGAGGCAAAGATGACATTGAAGCTAAGTACAGTGTATAAGTACAGTGTATTACAACTTACTGTGGAGGATTGACAGAAAATGGCCCCCAAAGGGAGTGGCACTATTAGGAGGTATGGCTTTGTGGGAGTAGGTACAGCCCTGTTGGAGAAAGTGTGTCTCTGTAGAGGCAGGCTTTGAGGTCTCATATACGCTCAAGATTTTGTGCAGTATCTCAGTTCACTTCCTGTTGCCTTTGGATCAAGATGTAAGGACTCTCAGCTCCAGCACCATGTCTGCCCGCATGCTGCCCTGCTTCCTGTCATGATGATAATGGACTAAACCTCTGAACTGTAAGCAAGCCAACCCAATTAAATGTTTTCCTTTATAAGAGGTGCCGTGGTCCAGGTGGGGATGGAAATCTGAGGAATC
Source organism: Microtus ochrogaster (assembly GCF_000317375.1). Taxonomy (NCBI): domain Eukaryota; kingdom Metazoa; phylum Chordata; class Mammalia; order Rodentia; family Cricetidae; genus Microtus; species Microtus ochrogaster. Next base: position 1,173,949 of record NW_004949098.1, on the reverse strand, counting down.
AGACTGGGGGACAGACAGAGGGGGGGAGTACTGAAAGTTAACTGGAAAGGGGGTGCATTTTAGGACAGGCAGAAGCCTGATATAAGGAAAGCTCTCATGAATCTACAAAGATGACCCCAGACAACACTCTAGCAATAGTGGATACGTAGCCTGAACTGGTCATCCCTGTGATCAGATTGGTGACTGTCCCAACTGTCATCAGAGAGCCTTCATCCAACAACTGATGGAAGCAGATGCAGAGACCCACAGACAAACACTATGCCAAGCTCAGGGAATCCTGCAGAGGAGAGGGAGGAAGGATTATAAGAGCCAGAGGGGTCAGGGACAATACAAGAAAACCCACAGAAACAACTAATCTGGTTCATAGAAGCTCACAGAGTCTAAACCAACAACCAGGGAGCCTGCAAGGAACTGGCCTAGGCCCTCTACATATATCTGACAGTTGTGTAGTTTGGTCTACTTGTGTGACTCCTAACAATAGGAGCAGGGGCTGTCCCTACTTTGGCTGGCTCTTGAGAACCTGTTCCTCATACTGGATTGCCATGTCAACCTTAATACAAAGGGAGGTTCTTAGTCTTACTACAACTTAATAATGTCATGCATCCAAACTGCCTAGGCTCCCCCAAAGCCAGCACGTGCAGTAGGATCAAAAACGCATTGCCATTGTTCTTGAGTTCTCAGTAGTCCTCATTGTCCGCTATGTTCAGCTAGTCCGGTTTTACCCCATGCTTTTTCAGACCCAGGCCAGCTGGCCTTGGTGAGTTCCCGATAGGACATCCCCATTGTCTCTCACCTTACTAGACCTGGATAGAGGTGGGCAGTCCTTGGGCTTCCCACAGGTCAGGGAACCCTGATTGCTCTTCGAGCTGATGAGGGAGGGGAACTTGATCGGGGCAGGGGGAGGAAAATGGGAGGCGGTGGCGGGGAGGAGGCAGAAATCCTTAATAAATAAATAAATTAAAAAAAAATAATGTCATGCATTGTTGATACCCATGGGAGACCTACCCTTTTCTGAACAGAAATAGAGGAGGAATGGATTGAGGAGGGGGGAGGGAATGGGAGGAGAGGAGGGAGGAAAAACTTTGGTCAGGTTATAAAATAAATAAATTAAACAAAAATAAAAATTTAAAAAAAGAGTTGCCATGATTATGGTGTCTCTCTGCAGCAATAGAAACCCTAAGGTGCTTACCTTTCCTGTTGCTATGGAAAACCATGCTGACTAGTGTAGAGGAAGGGTTTCTTTTGACTATGGTTCAAGGGTGTAGTCTATCATGGTGGGAAAATCCCAATGGCAAGAGCTTGAGGAACCTGATTGTACCACTTTTACAGCCCAGAAGCAGAGAACAGTGAAAGCCAAAGCTCAGCTCACTTTCTCCTTTCTATTCAGTCTGATGCCCAGCCCAGGGAATGGTTAAAGGGAGTTTTCCACATTGGTTAACTCAGTCATGCTACTCCCCATGGAATCAGAGGCTGAGTGCTCAGCTCTGTCGGGGGGGGGGCACCTATAGCCATCTCTCCTCCTGACCAAAGCTGAGGACATCACAGAAAGGGGGGGGCAGAAAGGATGTGAGAACAGCAGGATGGGGAGAACTGCTAAGAAATGTTGTTTCTGGATGTGGCATGGCTATCACACACTCACAAACTCACCCCTGCTGTGGATCGAGCTAGCCAAAATTCCAGCGCAGATGGGATAGATGATCGTCAGACCCCATGTGTTACTAAGAAGCTATTGGCAGCTGATGGCTTCATTCTTTTTTGAGGGTGTGGCCCCTCAGAGGATTACCATGGCAGATGACCCAACCCTATGTACATATAGGCAGGAAAGGCTGAGCTTAGTGGGTCTATTAAAAGGCATGAAGTTAGAAACATTGGGGGATATGAGGAAAGTTGGAGGAGGGATTAGGTAGGTAGATATGATCACATTTCATTGTATTCGTGTATGAAATTATCAAGAATAACATTTTTAAGATAATCCCCCACAGACATCAGGAGTTGGAGTTTCTCTATTCATTAACCAATGAAAGTAACACATGAACAGAAGAACCTCCTATACCAGACATCCTCAGAGGGAACCATAATCCAGAAAATTCCCCACAGGAGGCTTGCCTCTTAGGGGACTCAAGATCTCAAGTAGACAACTGATATTAACCACCCCAACAGCATGCAGTTAACTCAGAAGACTGCTCAGCCCATAACTGGGAGTGAATGCCATTTTCCCTGTCCTCAGTGGTCTCCCCACACGTGAGACCATTTTTCTCCTCCACGCCCATATTGCTTGTACTGTGCCTGTGTACTAAGCAGAGTGGAAACAGCTAGGTCCCTTGGCCTTTGCCTCACAGAGTAAGGGGATCATGTTAGTATGGGCTGGTGTGCTTGAAACTAGTCTGAAGACCCCAAATGTTGAATGACAGGACTAACCTCTTCCCTCTCTTCACCTCAGCTAAAATATAATGATAACAAGCCTGATGCGCTGCATCTCTGGGACCACAAAGTTTATGTACATTAGCAAGATCCATCTCCACATGCCATAGAGTCAGTGTTATTGTTCTTAGTATGAGAATAACAGGGCATCATTTAAGTAATTTGCCTGTAGCCCACTGATGGAACACAACACCACTGACAGCCAGCTCCAAATCCCAGAGTCGTAAGTCTTTCTGCTGTCCCCTTTATTCCTCACAGTGCCATTTCTCTTCAGGTTCCCATAGTCTGGGTGGGTCTGACCTCCCTGGGCACATTGCCAGGAAGCTAGTTCATGAAGTGGCATTTTCAGAAGCAGCAAATTTTCATAGGATCGTCATAAGAAGATTCCAAAGGGTAAACTGTCCTCGTGGCTTTAGATGTATCCAGAGTCAACTGTGCAGGCAAGCCTAATCGTGGTATTTAGAGAGACCTCAGCAAGTATGTCCAGCTGCAATTAATCTTGGCACCTTCAGTCTTGAGTGCATAAAAATCCCCTTGGTAATACATTTCGGTAGAGGATAAAGGCTTTTTTTAACAATAGAGAAGTCACTGTGAAAAATAATATACTTACAACAAGCAACTTAGAGACCCATGTCCTGCCCTCAGGCCAGGCTTACTTGGGTACTGGAGGCAGAGAGAGGTAAATTGGGGCTTCTTCATTGTCTGTGGAGCACACTGAAGTGCATCCTGGAGCCAGGTTGTACCAGAACATCACCAAAAGGTGATGCAAAGAGTTTTTGAGTTAGGGAAGAAGGGGTGAAGTCAGAGCTCAAGAAAAGGGTCCAGGGGTACCAGGTTAATAGTTTTCAAATCCTGTAATCGCAGTAGAATGAAGGGCTTTCCCTAGCCTAGGTTCCTTGCTCATCCTCAGCAGGTTTGACTAGTAAGTCACCACTAAGCCCAGGGACTGCCTTTTGTCAGCACGTGAGTAACTACTGTGCGGGTGACCCGTGGGACAGCTAGACTGGCTGAACTGAAACAGAAAATGATTTAGAAAGTCCTCAGGGATGGGTTTCAAAGCAAAAGGAGGATTGTAACCAGAAAAAAAAGGATGTATTTCCCAATACACAGGTTTGTCTCTCTGAGTGAAAGTAAAAACCTAAAAGCCTGGGCGTGTGAATTTGGTTAGGAGCAAGGTTTCAGGTTCAACCCCACAAGAGAGAGGGGTACATTGGGAGATGGGGTTACAACTCAGTCTTCTATCCCATATGGCTGAATTCTCAATGTTTTCTTCTGACATTTCAATATTATCTAATACAAAGGACTTCCATGGATAAAACCGGACTCTCTGAATATGGCAGACAATGAGGGCTGCTGAGAAGCCAAGGACAATGGCACTGGGTCTTGATCCTACTTCATGTTCTGGCTTTGTGGGGAGCCTAGCCAGGTTGGATGTTCACCTTCCTAGACCAGGATGGAGCGGGGAGGACTTTGGACTTTCCACAGGGCAGGGAACCCTGACTGCTCTACAGACTGGAGAGGGAGGGGGAGAGGAGTAGGGGGGAGGGGGAGAGGAGGGGAAGGAGGGGGAGGGAAATGGGAGGCTGGGAGGAGGAGGAAATTTTTTTTCAATAAAAAAAATAATAAAAAAAACAAAGGACTTCCATATCATCCGCCTGTCCCATCCCATTTTAGTCTTCTTACTGAAAAATCAAAATGGATTTGTAATCTCCACTTTCCAGATTCCCAAACAGACATGATAGCCATGAAACTATGTCTAATCTTTAAACTATGTCCAACTCTGTAGTGGCATTTCATTTGTATTTTAATAAATAAAGTGTGCCTGAGGATCAGAAAAGTAAAACAGCCACACTGGCCAGCCTTACAGACCAGGCAGCAATGACACACACACTTTAATCCCAGTAACAATTCTCAGTGCCTTTCATAGGAAGGTGTGTTGCTTATTTTTGTTGCTGTAATAAAACACCATGACCAAGAACAACTTCTAGGAGGAAGTTTATTTAGGCTTAAAGCTCCAAAGGGAATGTCCATAACGGTGGGGGCAGCAGGGCAGCAGGCAGCTGAAAGAGCCTATCCTCAACCACAAACATGGAGCAAAAACAGTGAACTGAAAGAAGGGCAAGGTTGTAAACTCTGCAAACCCAAACCCACACCTCCCCCAGCAAGGTGTGCCTCGTCCAGCAAGGCTCCAGCTCCTCAAGGCTGCATAGCCTCAGACAGCATCATCAACCTGCAAACCCGTGTTTGAGTGTGTGAGCCTAGGAGATATCCTTTATTAAAACCACCACAGGGGCTTCATTTTGTACCATTCTAACCCTCCGTCCAGTTTTATGACCGCCTCAGTTATTTATAGCTTTCTACCTACACTAAACTTAGATTGTGTCCAAACAGGAGAGAGGTCTATCATATATCATAGCAATGTTGCTTGTGTGGCCAGTGAAAAAGATAAAGAAAAAAACAAGACAAACACAGTGGAGGTGGAGGACACTTCCTTTCTGCAAATACATTTTTAAAAAGACTGTAAACTTCAACAGGCCCCAGTTTCAACCCTCTTCAGATAATGTTGCTGAGTCCCCTCATGACAAGAGTAACACCAGAGGGGCACTTCAGAAGGTGGCTCCACGATGACACTGGGGACAATTGCAGCAGGTCCTGACACTCACCCTTCCAACACTAACCAAATCTCTAGACATGTTCCCCCAAGGTCACGGCTTGTTGACCAGAAGAAGGGCATTGTGACCAGAAATATGAATCGTCCATTTAGTCGGAGGACACCTGGCCTTCACCTTTTCAGTCTTAGGCCCACAGTGCAACAGGTGTGTGCTGAGCATCAGGCTGGGAAAGGTGTGAAAAGAGCCCAGGTCTCCACAGAAAACAGCTTCGGGGCTAATGGGTATGGTGGCCTGATAGTCCAGTGAGTAAGAATATAACTAAAATCTGAGATAGGGAGTGTTAAAAAAGAAATGGCCATTTATTTGAGCTTGGAGGAAAAAAAAACTGGACATTGGATTTGAGGCCACCTAAGTCACCTCTGAGAAGGTGAGAACAAGGGAAAGTGTGGGCATCAGTGAGAAGAGGTAAACAAGACCCCGAGCATAAAGATGGGAAGCTGGGTCACCAGGACAATGGTGTATGTGACCAGGACGATGGCATATTTGAGCTACTGGAAAATAACTAAACAACCAAACAAGATCAACGTCTGTGTGGAAGAGGGTGGGGAGTAGGAGGAGTGAGATTGAAAGAGAGAGAGGGAAAATGCGTTGGAGACCCTGATAAGCTCGGAAGACAATCTGGGCCTTTACTCTTGGAGCAAAGGATGTCTCCGAAAGACTCGGGCATTGACAGCAGCAATCTAATTTTAGAAAAGGTCATACTGATGGCACAGAGACCAATTAGGAAGCAATCGTTGTGGTCTATATGGGGGAGACAGGATTAATGCTGACCTCTGAGAGGCTAGGGCATCTCTACCCAGATGGGATCAGCCTAGGAACTAAGGTGCAGACCAATTAACCATTATCAGAAGTCAATCTGAAAGAGGGACTCAAGTAAAGAGGGAGACAGAGGAGTTGTGAGCCAGTGAAAGCAAAGTTACTGAAAAGCAGGGAAGGGTCCATAAGATGGGTTGGTGGATACTGATGCTTGCTGTCAAGGCTAACCTGAGTTCAAGTCCTAGAACCAACGTGGTAAGCAAGAACTTGATACCTGCAAGTTGTCTTCTGATATACGTACATTCTTACATGCTGTGGCATGCATATGAGGATGCACATGTACATGCGAACACACACACACAATTTAAGTAATCAAAATCAGGAAAGACTCTGTACTCATTAGGTTTCTATTACTGTGATAAGACCATGACCAAAAGCAACTTGGGGAGGAAAGAGCTTATTTGACTTATACCTCCTGATCACAGCCCATCGCTGAGGGAAGCCAAGGTAAGAACTCAATTAAGGCTGAAACGTTGGCTTGCTATAGCTTTCTCAACCTGCTTTCTTCTTTTTAATTAAAAGTTTTTTCATTTTACACACCAACCCCAATTCCCCATCTCTCCCCCTCTCCCACCTACCCACATCCCCCATTATACCCAGTCCACTCTTTAGAGGGGGCAGGCCTCCCTTGGAGCATCAACAAAGTCTGGTATACCATGTTGAACAGGATCAGGCCCTCTCCCCACCTCACCCCTGTATCAAGACTGAGCAAGGACTCCCACCATACGGAATGAGCTCCAAAGAGCCAGTTCATGCACCTCGGATAAGTCCTGGTCTCACTGCCAGGGGCCCACAGACAGATCAAGCCACACAACTGTCACCCACATTCAGAGGGCCTAGTTGGGTGCCATGCAGACTCCCCAGCTGTCAGTCCAGAGCCCCTGAGCTCCCATTGGCAGGAATCATCAGCCTGCTTTCTTATATAACCAAGGCCCACGTGACCAGGGGTGGTGTCTCCCACAATGGACTGGACCCTTGATATAAATCATATTAATATCACATTAATCATATTAATCATCAATCAAGGAAATGCTCCACATATGCCCATGAATCAATCTGATGGTGGTAATCCCTTAACTGTGTTTTCCTCTTTCCAAACCATTCTCACCTGTGTCAAATCACCCCAAAAATAAAGAAATAAATACTAACCAGCACAGATTCCCATAATCAGTTATGGTCCCCAGGGACTTTTCCTAGAACTTCTAACAAGAACTGGGCAAAGATCAGTGTAATTTCTATTGAGATTAGTTTATTCTCTGGGAATATTACCAGCTAGTGGAGAACGTACACCCGTGTGTGTCCCCTTACCCAGCTGGGGAGATGACCATGGTCAGTGGAATGGTCAAGTGGCCCTGTTCATTGTTTCTTAAGCTTGGCCTGGTTTGCCAGCCATTGGTCTTGGCGAGATCAGCTAACACCAAGTGCAGCTGGCTCCACTATCTGGTAACTGAGCCAAGCTCTTTCTTTTCCCACTTACAGGAATAGCCTATATTTTACTATGTACCTTGTCTTTACTGCCTGTGTAGTAGGAGCTAAGCCCTACCACAGCTACCAGGATGTATCCGTAGTATTCCTTGGTGGCCTCATCTTTAGCTCCCTATTCACGTAGGCAATCTGAAGCAGTCTCCTTCCTGGCAGAAGTGAGGGCATTTCAGAAGTCGTCCCTCTCTACTTACAATTATCTACTATAATTAGTTACATACAGTACAAGAATACGGGAAAGGGTGACAGTGCCATATGTATGATCCTCCATGGGCGCCAGTAGGAACCTGCAGAGACCTGCTTGTTTTCCTCAGAGCCCAGGCCTTCCTCTGATCCAGCCATCCTAAGTATCTCCTCCCCTTCCACAGCAGCCATCCTCCTAATTTACCATCCTCAGTCCTCCAGGCTTTGGTGTTCTAGCCTTACCTAATTCCTTTTAACCATAGACCTATGTTCACTGCATCAGGATCTCAAACTAAATTAGTCAGGGCAGATGGGGAGAAAGTAGACGGACTTAAGAAGCAGTTTGCTTCAGCGTTCAGCCACTGGATTACACTGTCTGTGATGGGGAGAGGGAGATTTCAGAAGGAAATTTAAAATTTCCTGTGTAGGTAGTTGAATGATGGAGACATTCTTGGGAACAAATCTTGATCTCAAGTGTGTTGGGTGTAAGATAACAATGAAGACATCAGAGGAAACGCCAAGGAAGATGTTGAGCACACTGGCCTGAAGTTAGTGAACAGTCTGGCTGTGAACAGCGATCTACAAGCCAATTATAGATGACAGATGATGCTCTGAGCATGAGTAAGCAAAGTTACCAGCAAATCCCAATAGCTGTCCAGAAGAATCAGATTGTGTCGTACAAGCCAATGAAAGGGTGAAGAGCTCGGGCTGTGAGGACCAACAACTAGGGCCAGAAGGGAAACAGGAGTTCCCAGGAGGCCTGGTGACAGAAAGGTCAGTGCTAGACTTAACGAGGGCTGTGAGAATGGAATCTGGAGACAGAAGCAGATCACAGAGAGTGGAAGAAAGAATGCCTAATAAAGAAATACAGCCCCGGGGCTGAAGAGACAGCTCAGTGGTTAAGAGCACTAGCTGCTCTTGCAGAGGAAATGGGTTCAATTCAAGCATCCACATGACAACTCAGACATCTGTAATTCTGGTTCCAGAGGACCTAATATCCTTTTCTAGCCTCTACAGTCACTCACTGAATGCATGTGGTGTGAAACACATGCATAAAATAAAAACAAATATATGTAAACAGAAAGAAAGAAACACAGACCCAAACCTACAGAACTCCTAATTAGGAGAGAATGAAGAATATGGTGTCTAAGAGCTGAAGAGATGGCTCAGTGTTTGAGTGTGTTGTTCTTTTTCTTTTCAGCCTGAGTCTTGGGCTTTATTGTTTTTTAAAACAGTAAGATAACAGGACTTAGGGGTCGACAATAAAACTGGAATAAACATTTTGTAAAAAGAAGTTTGGAGCAGGAAGAGGAAGCTACACAATTCCCTTTTATCTCTACCTTCCCATATACATCACTCAGGAACTATCCAAAAGCCTGGGTAAAGCCAGCTAATGGGTCTTTTTGAAACTTGATTCCAGATGTTCTGGCTTCCACAGCCGGTACTTCTGTCCCTAAATTTTATGGTAAAATGGGGCATTGTGCAAAAGTATCCAGAGTTCAGATTGGTTTCTGCGGCACAGATTCTTAGACGCATCCCAAAGGAAGGAGAATTAAAGTGGCTCGTGTTTTTGGAAATGTTCGTGTTTTCCTCGTTGTATAAAGCCTTTCTGTAAATGCATCTGACTCTTCGGGTATTTTGTTTGTTCATTAGAATCCAATCTCCATGAGCGTAGGAGTCTTTGCCTTGGTTTGGTTTGTTTTAGACAATGTGAGACAAGATTTCACTGTGTTGCCCAGACTAGCCTCCAACTCATGAGACTCCTACCTCAGCCTTCCAAGTGCTAGGTTACAGCCATGACCAAACTCATCTGGAATCTCTGTTGCTTGCAGTATGGTCAGCTGTCACCAAATACTGAATAAGCAGATGAAGTGAAAGTTTGGGGATCAACTGCATGTGTCCAGGTTAGGGGTCCTTTTGTAAAGACAAGGAGGATGACATCACCTCTCAGAGCTGGGAACTTCACTGCTACTACTTTTAGGGATGTCTTGCATTTTTCCAAAAATATATTTAATTTTCAAAACAAAAATCAGGTAAGCTTTCCACAGTTCAACTTTCTGGAAATAAGCCAGAATTTGGCTTTTAGCTTATCAGTAAGTTGAACAGCAGTAATTTCATGCAGACATTATTCCTCTCTGCAGGAGACAGAAAACATTCTCCTTGGTTGTACACACTTAATTCTCTAAATCTGTTCTGTATTTCTGCCATCGTTTTATTCCATTCCAGAGGTCTGGCATGCAGGAGAATTCATCTCTAAAACTCCAAGTTTCCAAACTGAGATGTGCGGTTGTTGGGCTTAGGTTGGGGTTTATAACCAATTCGATCATTAATCATTTGTTCCCGGCTTTTGGGGTCACTGCTAAGCCTAGCAGCCCCTTCTCCATCACTGGTTCCTACACCTTCCACATCTTCCTTCTGCTTCTTACGTGTCTCCAAGTCCTTCTGAATGCTCTCAAACTCTTCAATGTCATCGAGCTTGAGCTCCAGGCGTATTGGTTTCCGTCGCAGCATATTGGAGTCAACACTGGCAGTCACACCCAGTGAGCTATGGGCTACCAGAAATGGCAAGAAAGGCAAAAACTTTGGGTGGCAAATCCCAGCTACAAACCAATGAATTCAATTCACAGGATTATCCACAGGCTCTAGCCAGGTTCCAAATGGGTGAATCAGATGCTTCCTGTGCTGAGCTATGGATGTTTAAAGTCACTGTCACAACCTCTTTCAGGCCTCTGCAGTTTCCCAGAACCTCAACTCCCACCATGACGCCATTGCTGCGCGGCCCGAACTCGAGTGTGTTGTTCTTGCAAAGGACACAAGTTCAGTTCCCAGCACCTATGTCAGGAAGCTCTCAGTGGCAGGTAACTCCAGCTCCAGAGGAAATCAGGTGCCCTCTCCTGGCCTCCGTGGGCACTGCAGTCATGTGCCTAAATATTGATATTAAATTTTGGCTTCTAGGAGTTTGAGGATTCCTGAAGAAAGGATCTCACCCTTTAGGTCTGAAGATTTGGAAGAGTACCAGGGAATCCAACAGCCTCACACTGCTCTGTTGGGGGAAGCAGTTTAAATACCCTGTGGGAGTGGTCTTGAGCATCTCTGAGGAGGGATCACCATGGCAGGCTTTCTCAGCGGTGGAGTCTGGACTGAGGAAACTCCCAGGGGAAGGAGGCTTGGGATGGAACTTTTCACCCAAACATTCTAGACTTTTGGGATATATTGATGTCAGGGACTGAGGTGAAGCCTTAACCCAGAGTATAGGGGTGCCAGGGGCTGGAATGATGCTTCCAACCAAACATCCCAGGCTCTTTGGGTATAGGGACACCAGTTCAAGTCTGGCTACTTCTTGCAGGCATGGAGTGACATAACAGAAGGGAGAGTTGGTAGTTGGTGGGCTCATGCTCAGTAGAAGGTGTGGCTGGAGAGGCACCTAGTTTACTGCCATCCTGGAGACCTCAGGTGTCTATTCCTTGAGACATAAGAAGGCAGATGGCTAGGAGAAAACATAGATTGTTATTACTGGCCATATGAATGAGGCTAGCCATGGGAAGGGTCATTAACTGCAAGAAAGAACAGGAGAGAGAAGTGCCCTGGTTATACAGGAAAGACAAGAGAGCAGATGTGCCCTTTAAAACCAGATTTCGGTTGTTGGGTAGGTGTTCATTGGTACCAGGAGAGGTGGTACCAATGGTGAAGTTCCAGGAGCTGGTGCAAGTCATGGCGTCATCTAGAAGGCCCTCTGTAAGTTGGTCTTGGCCCAGATAGCAGAAGTGACCTGTAAAATAGGCTTGAAATTTGGTGGGGTCAAAATCTGGAGTCTGTTAGTTTTTACCAGACCAGATTTTTGATAGAGCAGCAAAACTTTTTCCAGGAACCTGTAGGTATCTGTAAGACAACTGGAACAGATTTACATCTTGGTGTGATAGCAAAAGGTGATGGCTTTAGTTAAGGCATGAACATTTTAGAAGACAATTAAAGGAAATTGGAAACTCTGAATCTGGACTTAGCCAGTCTTAGCCTGGCACAGATCAGGCGCTGAGGAGAATGGTGTTTTCCCAACATGTAGCCCTGGGCTGGTGAGAAAAAAACAGCCCCCTCGGTGGGACTTCCAGATGAAAAGTTTTTGTGTTCCAATAAACCTCTCCATCGACACAATAATCCAAATCAGACCAAATCAAACCAAATTTTAAAAAGGCCAGGTTTAATGGATACTACAGGAAACCACATATTTGTGCTCTGGGGGGGCAGTTTAAATACCCTGTGGGAGTGGTCTTGAGCATCTCTGAGGAGGGGTCACCATGGCAGGCTTTCTCGGGGGTGGAGTCTGGACTGAGGAAACTCCCAGGGGAGGAGGCTTGGGATGGAACTTTTTGCCCTAACATTCCAGACTTTTTGGCTATATGAATGCCAGGGGCTGAGGTGAAACCTTAACTCGAACAGTAACCCAGATCCAGAAAGACAAATAAATATCTACTCACTCAGAAGTGAGTTTTAGACATACAGCAAAGAAAAAACAGCCTACAGTCCATGACCCCGGAGAAACTAGACAACAAAGAGGACCCTAAAAGAGACATATGTGGATCTAAATAGGAAGCAGAAAAAGACAACATCTCCCAAGTAAATTGTGATTGTGGGGGTCACAGGAGATGGTAGAAGGGCAGAGGGGAGGAAGGGAAGAGAAAATGTATAGCTCAATTAAAAACAATAAATAAATCTTTTTTAGAAAGCAAAAAAAAATCAGCATCCAGACTTCCCACGTCCCCTTCAGGGTCTAGCCTGTTAAGAATAGCTTCCCCCTCCCCATCACAGAAACTTCTCTTCACAACAGACAGAGCTCACCAAAGAAAACCATAATCAATAAATATTTAGAGTAGTGGAGCCCAGTCCCAATGGATACATCTACACAGCACTCCCATACCAGAAACATTTTCTAAAAGGGAGCAGAAAAATTGTAAGAGCCAGAGGATCAGGAATTTTGCTGTGAGATTAGTTCCCTAGTAACAACAGAAGCTTTACCAAAAAGTCTCACCAACATGATCACAAACATGAGCTAAACAAGGAAGACACAAATAAACATGTTAAACTGGACAGGGAAAATCCCATGAGGCCCCAATACAGCACAAAGAACTACAGGTAACTGAGTAAATCTGAGAGCAAAAGAGGTGGTCCCCCTGCAATGGTCTGTCAAGCCCTCCTTGTCTGAGACAAGCCCCTCCCATTCCTTCCCCTGTCCACCACCAAGGAGGCAGGCAGATCTTTTCTTCTGTTTCCAGTCTGAGACCTGCCTTTCCATCTCTCGAAGAAGCAGCTTCTGTCTCTCTCTCTTCTCCCCTTCTCCCTCTGTTTCCCCTCTCTCTCTCTCTCTCTCTCTCTCTCTCTCTCTCTCTCTCTCTCTTTCTCCTCTCCCCTCTTCTCCCCTTCTCCCCTTCCCCCTCCATAAGCCACTAAATAAATATCCACTTTCTCTGCATGGCATGCCTATCCATGTCTCTGTCTCTCACCTGCCACATGGCTCCCTTCCCTGGGACCAGCTGCCTTCGGAGACCTGCAGTATGATCTTGTGGTGTGTCTATCCATCTCAGTCTCTCACCCACCACACAGCTCCCTGCCTGGGACTCGGTGCCCCTCATGGCCGGTAGGCCACTCAGGGGTGAAACCCAACTGCCTTTGTGGCCTGCCATGGTCTCAGGACCCACTGCCCACCATAACACCCCCCCCAAGGAAGAGCGCACCAATTGGTTGCCCAGTGTCACATAGCCAGTCCTGAAAACATACATACAAGTGACATTATACAAACTCAACAGATTATATTTAAGAATATATGTGTGTGTATGTATGTGTAAATACCTATGTGAATTAATTAATAATAGATTTTTAATAAAGAGGCCACAAATTTGGAGGAGAGTGGGAAGGGGTTTGGAGGGAAGGAAGGGAAGGGGGAAATGTTGTAATTAAAATACAGCCTCAAAAATTTAAAATTAAATTAAATCTTAAAATGAAAAGAATAGGCAGTCGCGGCGGAGAGGCGCGCAGTCGCGGCGGAGAGGCGCGCAGTCGCGGCGGAGAGGCGCGCAGTCGCGGCGGAGAGAGGCACAGTGCTGCAAT
>NW_004949098.1:1150220-1153961 GCF_000317375.1 Microtus ochrogaster | reverse complement strand
TCCTCAATAAATAAATAAATTTAAAATAAATAAATAAATAAAATGAAAAGAATATGTTGCAATAAGACCAGGCACATACCATCATATCAAGGCTGGATGAGGTGACCTGGTAGGAGGAAAAAGGTTTCACAAGCAGGCAAAAGAATCAGCCAGTGCCTCATCTCCCAGTTAGGAGTCCCATAGAAACACCAAGCTACTCAAGCATAACATATATGCAGAGGACCTAGGTCAGCCCCCCACAGGCTCCGTGTTGTGCCATGTTTGGGTGACATCCCTGGGAAGCCTGTTCTTTTCTGAAGGGAAACAGAGGGGTTATATCTGGGGAACAGAGGAGGTGGGGAGAGACTAGGGGAGGGGATGGAGGGCTAACTGTGGTCAGGAATAATATATGCAAAAGAAGAAAAGAAGTATAAGTTAAAAAGAGGAGAATATAGCTGGATGTGATGGTACACACCTGAAATCCCAACACCTATTAGTCTGAAGCAAGCCTGGTCTACATAGTGAGTTCTAGGCCAGCCAGAGCTACACTACTGAAGCCACATCTTAACAATTAATAAAGAATTTTTAAAAATAACACCGTAGCAAGAGGAAACATGGAACCAAGGAGGGATTTCCAATCTGCATTTGTTGTTCAACAGAAGATTTTAACTTATTTCCTCGCCTGCGGGGACAACTCCTTTGAGACAGAGCAGTTGGGTTTACAGGAGGAAAAGGCAAGAACTCTCAGCAAACGTTTGTGGAAAAGCAGGAAGTCATTACACTGAGCACAGAGGGAATGCAGGAGACAAAGGGCGAAGGCAGCCCAACGGCAGACTCAGAAAAACTCCCTGGATGATTGCTTCAATTTCCACGGAGAAACAGAAAGTGAGGTCTACCGCGGACGTGGCCAGAGGTCCTGCCGCACGTGTTAACCCCTAGACAGTGTGAGTCAGCAGGCTCCTTCCAAACCCTGGCAACAACACAACTGATTCTGGCTATGAGACCGGACTTAGAGAAACACAGGCCACAGCTATGAAGATGTCCGTTTTCTGACCCCATCTGAAACCCACTATTAGGGATGGAATAAGGGGTGGGGGTCCCACAGGTGGCACCTACCACCAAGACTGGCAATCTGAATCAATCTCCAGAAACCATACGTGGAACTAGAAAACCAACTCTTTCAAGTTGTTCTCTGACCACCACACATGTGCTGTGGCATGAATGCATGTGTGCACGCACGCGTACACACACACACACACACACACACACGCGCGCGCGGGGAAGGTATTTCGGGTGCTTGCCTATCATACACAAAGCCCTGGCTCCACTTTCCAGCATCTCAGAGTCTGGAACACTTGCAATGCCAACATCCAGGAGATGAAACCAGGAGGATTAAGGTCATCTGTGGCTACAAAGAAAACTGGAGGCCAACCTGGGCTACACAAGACTGTGTCTAAAATAAAAATCCCCAAGGATGCTGAGATTGTCTACACATTAATCTTTGTGGTCCTATGTTCCCCACATCGTCTCCTACCCCTGTTTGATTAGAGAGCTCAGGAACAGCCATCCCTGACCTGGGGAGCGTTAGTAAATCTTTCTCATTTCAAGTGTTAAATGGGCTCCTGGTATGGGAGAATTGTCTGTATTCTGTCAATCATGTTTTGAATAAACGCTGATTGGCCAGGCAGGAAGTAGAGGCGGGGCGATGAGAACAGGAGCCGGCTGGAAAGGAAGAAGTCCATTCCTCCCACTACTGCCCAGACCACCAAGAAGCAAGATATAACCTGCTAGCTGAAAAATGTACTGAGCCACATGGCTAGCATAGATAAGAACAATGGATTAATATAATTTACAAGAGCTAATAAGTAGCCTGAGCTAATGGGCCAATCAGTTTTATAACTTATGGAGATCTCTGTGTGATTTTTCTCTGGGGCTTGCCGGCTGTGGGGAACTGGGCAGGACAGAAACCCCAACAAGCCGGCCCTCAAGTTACAGGCTCCTTTAAAGACAATGCACCTTTCCACTTACAACATAGAGACTTGGGGTGCAAACTTATTTCCCTTCCTCTGCAAATGATGGGCGTTTGATTCTTGAAACTGTCCAGCAATGTGCTCTAATGGAACCTAAAACCTGCCCATAATGGGCTACAGAACTGGATCCTTCCATGTTTTGTTGTGGGACGAAGCTACATTTGTGCTTGTGTGGACTTGATCAACCTCTTCAGTGTTGGGCGAGCTGAGAACACACCATCAGCAGGCAGAGGCCTCGGTCCCCAAGCTGCAGGGAAGCCCTGGGCATTCTCTTGGCACATCTCCCACTTGGTGCTGTAGAGTGTAGTTGGTCATTTTTTTACTCTTTGCCGTTTTGGGGCCCACCACCCAGCTCCCAAATAAATACACTGAGACTTGTTCTTACTTATGAATGCCGACCTTAGCTTGGCTTGTTTCTAGCCAGGTTTTCTTAAACTATCCTGTCTATCTTTTGCCTCTGGGCTTTTCTCTTTCTCTATTCTATACACCTTCCTTTCCTTTTTATTCCATGACTGGTGGCGGGCCCTGGAGTCCTCATCTCCTTCTCCTTTTTCTCACTTCCCCTTCTCTCTTCTTTTCCTATGTATTCTCTCTACCTTCCAGCCCCACCTTTTTCTCTCTCCTGCCTCGTTATTAGTCATTCAGCTCTTTATTAGACCTATCGGGTGTACTTAGGCAAAGTAACACAGCTTCACAGAGTTAAACAAAGGCAGCATTAAAGGATGCAACACATCTTTGCATAAACAAATGTTCCACAGCATAAACAAGTGTAACCCATCTTCAACTAATGTTCCACAGCAATAAAGCTGTAGACTCTCCCAGAGCTTTCTGCTGCTCTTCCAATTCTTTCTTCTCTAAAATCACTTTTGATTTTGATTGCGCTCAATATCTTCTCCCATATCATAGTAAACTGGTCCTCCTTTTTATACACTCTCGTCCTCAGTGCAAGGCATCGAGGGTGCCATTGGCATTAGTATCGAAAGTGGCTTCAATTTTAGCCACGTGCTAGAGGTGTGGAACAAGCGGGTTGGTAGGCTTGGCCACAGCCAGGTCACTACCATGTAGCTGCAGGGGCACAGGGTCTGGCTGTCAGGGCTGGTAAGCATCTTCATGGTGGAAGATGGGAATGGTGTGTCTACTGAAAACAGTGATGACTCCACCAGCAATTTCAACATGAAGGAAAAGAGCAAAGGTAAGGTTTGAGTCTGAAAGCTTGGTCCTCACCTCCGACAGCATTTTGGGATGCACTGGCAACTTAGGGAGGAAAGACTTAGTTGGGAGATAGTAGGTCACCAGTCCCCAGAAGACCTTGTCCCCGGTCTCTCCCTGCCTCCCTGCTGCTTCTTGTCCCATGAGATGAGCTGGTTCTTTCTTGTATGCTGTGTGCGACAATGCTACGATGTTTGCCTTATCTGAAGGCCATAGCAATCGAACCAGCTGACCATTGAACGAAACCTCTGAGACTGAACCAAATAAGCCTTCCCAGAACCTTCTAGGTTACTTCGCTCTTAGTCACGGTGATGAGAAGTCAGGTTACCATGGCAAGTGAGTGAACAAGGGCAGGGAGGAGTCATTCTCTGATTTCTCTCCAAGCAGAAAGGCTGCCTGGGCAGGTGTGCTGTCATCAATACAGAGAACTCAAGAACAAGGGCAAGGGGTTTTTGATCCTACTGCACGTGCTGGCTTTGGGGGGGCCTGGGCGGTTTGGATGCTCAACTTACTAAACCTGGAT
>NW_004949098.1:1104350-1149855 GCF_000317375.1 Microtus ochrogaster | reverse complement strand
GAGGGAAGATATTATTTTAGAGTGGATATTTATACCTAATAAACCAAGTAAAAAATTAAAAAAAAAAAAGAACAATTTCCACCGAAGGGCCCAATAAACCCTGCATATTGCTCACAGTTGGTCAATAACAGACTTATCTCACATCTCGATCCTTATAGCATTCTTGAACATGGCAACCTAGCCTGACATCTTGGTACAGGGCTGTCAGAATCTTTAGAAAATTCTAATGTGTTTCCTTTTCTCAATAAAAATAAATAAATTAAAAAAAAAAAGAAAATTCTAATGTGAATTTGTGGGTACCAAATTTTATTGGCTCTTGATAATTCACTTAGTAGTTATTAGTAAACAAAGCCCTTGCCTATATGAACTTGAGTTTTACTCTTATTGTGTCTTCCTGTTCACAGAACATGTCCTTATGTCTTACTGGATGAACAAGAAACTTACCTAAGGTTGATGCTCTACAAAGTGTACAATCTGGTCATTCCAAAGTCCCCTCTGCTCTGTCTTTTAATCCAATAAGGGTATCAGACAGCCTCATGCTGGGTCACACTGAGTGGTTCCTATTGGCCACTTTCAAGGAGTTGTGTCCATGTTCACTTCACCTAAACAGAACCCGCTTCTGCACTCACTCCAGCCACTGCAGGTACTGTGCTGTGTATCCTTATGTAACGTGGAAATGATTTTTATACAGTTCACATACTGATAATGGTCAATATCCATTTCATTTACTAAGCACCAATCACCCTCTTAAAAGTTCCATTTTGCCTCCTTTAATGCTCACCAGCTCCTAGGGAGAAAGGAGCTATTATTAACCCATTTCTTCCCAAGGTTTCACACCACACTCCTTAAATAACTTCTTCATGGGAATTTCTTCAGGAACTTTCTGGCCCTTTGGGGGAAGTAGTCAACTTCCGCTTTCCTGGACCAGAGCTCTGTGATGTTGATTGCTTGCCTTTCATCCCGGGATTCTGGGAAGTGCACTGAGAAGCCGGCCCTCACTCAGCTGCGGCATCTTATTGTCTCTGGAACAGGCTTACTTACCTTGGCCTCGCTTCCTGTCTCCACTTCATTTGCTGGGTTGCACTGATCCTTGCTGCAGACTGTCTCAGAACTCATGGGAAAGAGTCAGAACAGAACTAAATACAATTAAACAAATGAAGGCACACAGAGAGCTTATCCTAGAGTCCTGCAGCTAAGGAGCCAGTGGGTAGGGGTTAGGAACAACACCCACCACTCTGGATGGCCCGGCAGTGGTGGTGCATGCCTTTAATCCCAGCACTTGAGAGACATAGGCAGGCGGGTAGATCTCTGTGAGTTTGAGGCCAGCCTGGGCTACAAGAAGGAGTTTTCCAGGACAAGCTCCAAAGCTACAGAGAAACCCTGTCTCGAAAAACCAAAAAAAAAAAAAAAATAAAAAATAAAAAAGTTTTTGGCAAGACACTCAGAGATCCTAAAGGATGTGAAATTCTCCTATTACAGAATTGTACTGAAATTCATTGTTGTATAATCCTTACCATAATACAAACATGTTGTTTAAAGAAAATATTTCCCAGCCGTGCAGTGGTGGCGCATGCCTTTAATCCCAGAACTCGGGAGGCAGAGGCAGGTGGATCTCTGTGAGTTCGAAGCCAGCCTGGTCTACAAGAGCTAGTTCCAGGACAGGAACCAAAAAGCTACAGAGAAACCCTGTCTCAAAAAACCAAAAAAAAAGGAAAAGAAAGAAAGAAAGAAAGAAAGAAAGAAAGAAAGAAAGAAAGAAAATATTTCCCTATTAAGTAATTTGAATTTAGACAGGCACGTATTCCTGGGGTCAAGATGGCAAAGGACTATGTCACTATTGCACTCTGTTTTCTCTGGCAAATGAGTTTAGCTGCCCACAGGGTCACAATAAGAGCAAAAACTTGAAATCCACCCAGAATAAGCAAGCAGCTCCCGAATAACCCTTCTCTTCACCTGCGGCGATTTTCTACTGTCAGCTGTTTTCAATCTGGAGATCTAGAAATGCCAGGTGCTTCACTTCAGCAGCTGTGGAGCTAAAGCAAGGCTGCTCTCTCCTTAGCACACAAAATTACCTTGGGAGGTACACTCTATAAAGTCTAATAACGTGTGGCTGGAGGGATGGCTCAGTGGTTAAAGTCACTGGCTGTTGTTGCAGAGGGCCTGGATTCAGTTCCCAGCCCCTACATGGGAGATCACGACCACCTGAGACTCCAGTTTCAGGGTATCCAACACCATACTCTGGCCTCCACTGGCACTAGGCACTGTGGATGTGTAGACAGACACCGGGCACCCATACTGTCCTGACTAGTTGTATACCAACTTGGCATAAGCTGGAGTCATCAGAGAGAAGGGTATTACAATTAGGAAAACGCCACCATAAGATTCAAGCCTGTGGGGTGTTTTCTTAATTAGTGGTTGCTATGGGAGGGCGCAGTCCATTGTGGGTTGACCATCTCTCGGCTGGTGGTCCTGGGTTCTCTCAGAAGGCAGGCAAAGCAAGCCAGCGGGTAACACTCCTCCTTGGTCTCTGCATCAGCTCCTGCCTCCAGGTTCCTCGCCTGTTTCCATTTCTGTCCTGACTTCCTTCAGTGGTGAACAGTGGTGTGGAAGTGTAAGCCAAATAAACTCGTTCCTCTTCAAGTTGTGTTGGTCATGGTGTTTAGTCACAGAAATAGAAGCCCTAAGTAAGGCTCACACAAACACATAAAAATAAATAATCTTTTTTAAGTTTGATAACCAGACACATTGATCATCTAAATCTCACCAAAAATAAACTGTAAAAATATAAAGTAATGAGGAGAAAGAACTAGTAGCCTGCTGTACTAATTTCTGGAGTGGAGAAGGGAGAGTCTCCTTTAGATTTCTAGACTACAGTTCTGTGCAGTCCCTCCAGAGTTCTAGACAATGCCATGACCAAGGCAACTTTAAAGAAAGTGTTGAATTTGAGCTTATAATTTCAGTGGGTTAGAGTGTGTGATGGTGGAGCAAAGGCGTGACATCAGGAACAGCTAAGAACTTACATCTTGATCCACAAGTAGGAGACAAAGCGATAGACATAACAGGAATGGCTAGAATCTTTTGAAACCTCAAGTCCTGCCCCAGTAACACACCTCCTCCAACAAGGCCACACCACCTAATCCTTCCCAAGCGATTCCACCAACGGGAGACGAAGAATTCAGACATATGAGCCAGTTTTGGTCAAACCAGCACAGCCACCATTTTGAACATCTAGCACTCTGGATCCATAAGCCAACATAAAGTTTTCCTTACTTTGCTTTTTGGTCACAGTGTTTTTATCACTGAGACAGAAAAAAATAATTAATATACATATTTATTAACTGCATGGATTTCTCCTTTTCTATCAGATATTCTCCTTAGCATACACTTACTGTGTATATTTTTTATATCTTATTTGCAAAGCAGGATGCAGTGAGGACACATGAACTCCACTGATCTTGGACCAAACAGTAAGCATATCACTTAACAGCAAGAGCTGGGAGGGCATTTTCAAAGGCTCGGGGACCCAGCTGGGTATATCTTTGAAAACTCATGCAAATGCAGTAATAAAAGCAGAAGTGTACAATTACCCCTAACTTACATGTGAAGAACAACCTAAGAAGTACCATGCTTTTTCTCTCAAGAGGCAGTAAGTGGGTAATAAGTGAACCTCATACAAAA
The DNA here is from genome assembly GCF_000317375.1 of Microtus ochrogaster. Taxonomy (NCBI): domain Eukaryota; kingdom Metazoa; phylum Chordata; class Mammalia; order Rodentia; family Cricetidae; genus Microtus; species Microtus ochrogaster. The sequence continues at coordinate 1,146,177 of NW_004949098.1, read as the reverse complement.
GAGACCTCAAGAACATGCTTTTGAAGATGTAAATGTTCACAGGAGAGAAGTGGGGATATAATCACTGGGGGAGTTAGAATAACATGCAATTAATTATGCAGACAATCAAGGTTCTTTTTTATGCTGATTTCTTTTCAATTTTCATTAAACAAAGGGCTGCATTTGACTGTGAAAATACTACTTTTTACATTGCATATAATTTACAATTAAGAATTACACTTCTCAGCCTGGTCTACAAGAGCTAGTTCCAGGACAGGCTCCAAAGCCGCAGAGAAACTCTGTCTCGAAAAACCAAAAAAAAAAAAAAAAAAAAAAAAAGAAGAAGAATTACGCTTCTATGCAGCCAGGGACACACCTTCTTTTTCAGCATCTTACATAGAACAACTGGGAAAGCATTGCTGACACTCAGGGAAGGCGGCACGCTTCCAAGCCTATCCCGGTATGGGGAAAGAAGCATGGATGGATGAAAGTAGAAACAGGCTGGCCATCTGGCTCCTGGGTTAGAAACAGAGGCTCATCCCACTTTCTCCATCTCCTCCACCAGTGCTTAGAAGTCTAGTTCAGTTTGTCTGCTCCAGTACAGCCAGCCTCTCCTTTTTCCTTGGGGATAAGTTTCAGGGGACTGTGGTGCTTTGATAGGCATTTTGTATTTGAGTGGGCTCCCAGTTGGTGGACTGCTTAGGAAGGACTCAAAGGTGTGACAACTCTTTTGTTGTCAGAGAAGGGGGTGGGCTTAGAGGATTCAGAAGCCCCCGTGCCAGGCATAATCTCTCTCTCCCTCTTCCTCTCCCTTCTTTGCCCCTCCACACCTCTCTCTGCCTCCAACTTTCTGATAAAATGTAAGCCTTTGCCTACTACACCCTACCTACCTCAGTGTTGCCATGTTCTCACAATGGTGATCATAGACTCACCCTCTGAACCTGTAAGCAAACACCCGATTAAATGCTTTCTCTCATAAGTTTCCACCGTAATGATGTCTCTTTACAGGAACAGAACAGTAGCTAAGGCAGGAACCATCGGGCATAGTGTCCTTTCCCTCACCCTTGACCAAGGATAGGATGGGCTTAGTGGCTACACCATCCAAGTGGGCCTCCGAACACAATTCGTGTAGAATAAAAATTCAGTGACCTTTATTCAACAATATAAAAAAGTTTAAGATGCTGATGGTGGAACACTAAAAAGCAGGGTCCTTTTTTGAGGGACACTGCAGGCCCATAAAGCCAGGCCTAGGTGTGTGTGTGTGTGTGTGTGTGTGTGTGTGTGTGTGTGTGTGTGCATAAACTCCAGAAGAGGGTATTAGGTCCCCTGGAACAGGCACTATAGATCATTGTGAGCCACCCAACATGGATGGCTCTAGTCTAGTCCTCTGAAAGAGCAGCAAGCACTCTTAACACCAAGCCACCTCTCCAGCGCCCACCCTCATTGACTCCTTGAGAGGAGAAGCACATGGGGACTAATAGGAAAGCTGAATGTTGCCCTTGGAAGTGACCTGCAGGGCTGCCCTCCGGGCTCTGCATCCCCAGGATAGCCCTTCTCCTTCCCATGCTCCGGATTTACCTGTGATACTGCGAATGCCCGTCCTCTTGTGAAAATTTCTTGTTGGTCTTGTTTTGTCTTCCTTATAAGTTTCTGTGGATTGTACTAACGCATCATGATTGACGTGGAAAGTTAACAGCCCTCCTTAGCTTGACACAGTGAGTCAGTAAGTAAACACACAAGGGGTAAGAGTTAAAGGCACCAGGAGGAAGGTAAATGGGATAAGATGAAAGAAGGGAAGGCAGGGGGGGGGGGCAGAAGGGGAGAGAGGAGAAAAGGGGAAAGGGAAGAAGGAAGAAGAGGTGAGCTCCCTTCTCCACGCCCTCTCAGGCTGTCCCTTCCACTCAGGGCGTCAGTTCCAGACATTTCCACATCCTACTCACCTGTTATCTTATTAACGTGGCTTTCCCTAATAATCCTACTTAAACACCACCACCTCCAGCCCCTGCTCTCGTTGTCTTTCCCCTCTTTCCCCAGTCAACATTTATTTTTTTTTATTTTTGTGTCATGTGTGTGTGTTATGTACTTGTTAGTATGGGTATGTGCACATGTGTGTGGAGACCAGAGAATCTTTCCTGTCTTGCTCTCCACTGGGTTTTTGTTGTTGTTGTTGTTGTTGTTGTTTTTGGGGGGGGGTTGAGGCAGCGTCTCTCTCTGAACCTGAAGCTCATCCATTTGGCTTAGGCTAACTGACCAATGAACTTCATGGATCTAACTGTCTCCCCAGTCTCCCTGATGTTGGGGTTATAGGTATGCACCATTGCACCTGACTTTTCACAAGGGTTTGGGGGACCTGAACTCAGCTCCTCATACTTAGGAAGTAACCACTTGAGCAACAGAAATCACCTCTCCATCCCCTTTAGCCTTCCAATACTTCCTGCATAATATCAGCTACCACCTAATATAGTATGTATTTACTTATTTCTTTCAAAACTATGGAGGAAGGTCATTGGTTAATTAAATAAAGAAGCTGCTTGCCCTGATAGGTTAAAACATAGGTGGGAGGAGTAAACAGAACAGAATGCTGGGAGAAAGAGGAAGTGAGCTCAGACTCAACAGCTCTCCTCTTGGGGGCAGAGGCGAGAGCTCTGCTCTCTGAGGCACACGTGATGAAGTTCCGACCCAGGATGGACGTAGGCTAGAATCTCGCTGGTAAGCCACCTTGTGGGCTACAGCAGATTATTAGAGATGGGCTAGTCCAGGTGCGAGAGTTAGCCTAAAAAGAGGCTAGATAGAAATGGGCCAAGCAGTGATTAAAAGAATACAGTGTCCATGTAATTATATAGGGGCATAAGCTAGCAGGTGGCCTGGGGTGCTGGGGACACAGCCCCGCTGCTCTTATTCAACAAAACTATCTAATTTTCCTCCGCCAAATTATGGTCCAAGGAGAACGATATGCATCCCATTGCACCGAGATCAGCAAGCAACACTAAGGTGTTCAGTAAATGTGCACTGAGCCAAGGAGTAAGAAAATAGATGTCTAGGCCTGAGCACACGACGATCTCTCTGAAGAAACAGCTTTCAAGCTAAAACCTAAGCGCAGAGAAAGAGGTGGAGAATATCCACATGTGCAGAATTTCCCACGCAGCAGCAGCAGAATAGGAAATGAAAAACGAGCAAACCACAGAGAAACAAGCTACCACTGCTCCTTCTCCTCCCTCCTCCCTCACCTCCTCCTTCTCTTCCCCTTCTCTCCCTCTTCTCCTCCCTCTGCTTCTCCTCTCCTCCTCATAGTCCTCCCCTTCCTCCTCCTCCTCCTCTGTCTTAGATAGGATTTCTATTGCTGCCTGAAACACCGTGGCCAAACAACAAGTTGGGGAGGAAGGGACCTATTGGACTTACACATCAGCATTGCTGTTCATGGCTGAAGGAAGTCAGGACAGGAGTTCTAACAGGGCAGGATCTCGGAGGCAGGAGCTGATGCAGATTCCATGGAGGGGCACTACTTACTGACTTGCTTCCCATGGCTTGTTCAACCCACCTTCTTATGGAACCCAGGTCCAGCAGCCCCGGGAGGGCGCCATCCACCATGGGCTGAGCCCTCCTCAGTTGATCACTAAATGAGAAAATGCCTTACACCGGGATCTCATGAGGGCATTTTCTCAACTGAGGCTCCTTCCTCTGATGTCAAGTTGACACACAACTAGGGACACTCTCCTCCCCTCTCCCCTTCCTCCTTCTCCTCCCCCTTCCAGACAAGGCCCCTCCTGCTTTCATGCCTTCTTTTGAAACCCTGCTGAACTTAGGGTTCCTTGCTTGCACCTGGGTAGGAGGTAATTTACTGGAGCAAAAGCAGCTTCTCAGTGGTTGCATGACTAAAGAAAAGGACACAGGTTTGAAAGACAGAAAGAAGGAATGGATGGGCATCCACCCCATTTTAAGGACATTATGGTGGTCTCACGCAGCAGGAGACATCCCACCGCTTTCTGCTCTGCTCACCATACTGCCATTTCACTGTGGCACCATTGCAGGCTCCCAGTTGCCCCAGGCTAAGGCTGGCAGCTATGGGGATGATGATCTGGTGAGTGCCTGCCACTCTGGGAGCTGCTACCAGAACCTCCAGTGCTAGAATAAAGATGTCAGTTGGGGGAGGGGGCTGTGCCTGTTTTACGGACCAGAAACTAGCTGTATGCTTCCACACTGTCAGCATCAGCTGCCACTGGGCACAGGCCAACCATTGCTCTGGTCCCCCTAGAACCGGAGTCTGCCCACTGCTGCTGCCAAGTCCAATCAGCGGCAGCAGCCCTCCACAGCACTCCAGCAGTCGCCCTTACCTAATAGGAGCTGGCAGGTGACATGTGTCGCCAATCCTGACTACAGACAGAGGCATGAAAATCACCAGGGCAAGTCTCCAGCTGCCCATCAAGGATTAAGAGTGAGTGGAGTCTCCAGGCTCACAAAAGCCAGATACACAGCTCTTAAGTTTCTTTTCCCTCATCTTAAAATTTTATGTCCTTTTTATTTATGTGCATGGATCTTTGCCTGCATGTAGGAACATCAAAGAACATTGCAGAAAAGGCAGCGTAAAGAAAGAGCTGGAGCATGGGAGAGAGGGATAGAGATGCGGCCTTCTGGACAGGATATGGCTATGGTGCACATGAATTCATAACAGCTGTGCTTGCCTGCATGAGTCCTGCACCCTAGCCAGCCAGTCAACATTCCATCAAAAATAGTGCAGGGGCTCATGAGGCCCCACCCCAACTGAAGAGCTATTGGTTGTTAATGGCCACTGGGGGCGGGGAAGTCATTTTCTTCAGTGGTGTAGCCACTGGTAAGTTGCCCATGATCCAGTAAATTGCCACATGTGCATACACATGGAAGCAACCCTACCTAAACTGAGGGGTGCATCCAACTGTAGATAGTATTTTGGGGGGCCAATGAAATCATAAAGGAAGTGAAAACAGAGGAGAAAGCTTTAAAGCTGGTGTGGAAGCTGAGCCTCAAGGATGGGAACAATACAATAAGGAACAAAGGGGCAAGAGACATAGCAGTCATACACAATGGTGGTGTAGGAGGGTCTTTTTATGTGTTGTTTTTATTGGTTAAAGAGACTGCCTTGGCCTTTTGACAGGACAGCAGCTTAGACAGGCAGAGTAGACAGAACAGAATGCTGGGAGAAAGGAGGCAGAGGCAGAGAGCCGCCCACCATGAAGCTGCCAGGTCAGACATGCAGAATCTTTCCCAGGAAGCCAAGCCCTCTTGGTGACATACAGATTGTTAAAAATGGGTTGAATCAAGATGTGAGAGTTAGCCAATAAGAGGCTAGAGCTAATGGGCCAGGTAGCAATTTAATTAATACAATTTCCGTGTGGTTATTTCAGAGGTTAAGCTACCCGGGCGCCGGGAATGCAGCCTGCTCCTCCTACAACACAATGGCTGGTGTTTACTGAGTGCCTTCACTGCCTCTGCTCCCACACAAAGCTCAGACATCACCACTGCATTCAGCCCTCACATCCCTAGGGGAGAAGAGCTACTTACCCTCCCTGTGTTACAGTTAGAAGCACTGTGTCTTGCAGGAGTCAGATTTGTTCAGAGCTGGACTTTCCATGCAGAGCATCTGGTTACAAATTCTCCATGTCTACTGTTCTGTACCACTACTCCGTGACAGTGCCAGTAAGGCTCACAAAGTAAGCAAAGCTAGAGGAATACAAGGAGCAATCCAGCTGAAGTACCAAAACGAAATCTCTTTCAGTATAAAGATGGGATCTTGCTCACCTTCCTCGGCATTATCAGGCAACTTGCTTGTCCCTAGAATTGTGCCGTATCTATTATGTCTACTCTCAGGCTATCTAAGTCAGGTCTTCTCTGCTATCTCTGACCCTGAGCTTAGACCTCCACTTCTGTATTTCTAATCAGCATGCTTTGTTCCTGACCAAAGTCTAGAACCCAGGACCCATTGCCCCCCATACGTACTCACCTATGAAAAGAACTGTTACATGTAGCCTCGTACACGTTAGGAATACTGGTGGAGACAATTACATAACACAGGACAGAAAGCTTAAAGATGAATGTTAAGTATCACTGTCCATGGTGAGGAGTTTCCACCAGCCAAGATGTCCAGGGCCCAGCCCCCCACTTCCTCCCTGCAATATCCCTTCTCTTCCGTCTCTACTCAAGGGCTCACTACCCAACAGAAGTATTGAATGTTCCTGCTTCTATACAGAGCAGTGCAAACTGAAAAGTTTATCAGACCAAGTGGTTCTCGTGTAGCCTATGGGGAAAGGGGCTGCTTGGTAATGAAAGAGATGGCTCGGTGGTTAAGTGCTTGCTGCACAAGCATGAGGGCCTGAGGGAGGATCTGGAAAATCCACATAAATACCAGGGCTTGTGGAAGGCCACCTGTAATTCCAACCCCAGAAGACAGAGGTGGGGCCTGCAGAGCAAGTTGGCTAGCAAGATCAACCCATCAGTGGCAAGCTCTGGGTTTGGCTGAGAGACTCTGACTTCTTAAATAAAGTGAAAGAGCAATCAAGTCTAACTCACCAGCAGATCTCTGAGTTCAAGGCCAGCCTGGCCTACAGAGTGAGTTTTCAGGCCAGTTGAATCTACACAGAGAACCCTGTCTCAGCACCACCATGGCTGTTCACCATCCTTATACAGTCAAATAAGTTTAGAAATTGAAGGCATTTGGGGTACTCTTTCTCTTCTATGCCAGCACAAACTCTCAGAGAGAACCTACCAAGCTCAAACAAAAATCAAACTGTCTCAAACAAAAATCATCAAGGAAACATTCTCCCCTCTCATCTCCAGCAAATCTGCAGGGACACAGCAGTTGTCAGGTGGGACTAAGAGGTTTCTTCCCTTTTCATGTGGAAAATGAAAAATTACTGTATTAAGGGACTGATAATCAATCAAATGTAGACAGAAGAAAGCTCTGTAATATCTGCCCATCATTTGATGCTACAGAGAGAGAGAGAGATAGAGATAGAGATAGAGATAGAGATAGAGAGAGAGAGAGAGAGAGAGAGAGAGAGATCCACACATACATACACACAGAGAGATACAAACACATACACACACATGAAAATATCCATGCTTACACACACAAACACACACAAAGAAACATCCTCACATATATACACAGAGAGACACAAACATGCATACACTCACGGAGACATCTCACATGAGACACAAATACACACATACATACACACATCTACATATACACACATATATACATGTGCATACAGATACATGCACACACGCTATATGTGGTTTTGTGTCTTTTTCCTCCCACTAAAACAGCCAATACCAGTGCTCTAGTCAGCTTTTGTTTTCAAAAATTTGTATCTAGTTTTATGGGTTCTAGCTCACCTAACTGTCACACATATCAGTTTATTTTTACAGTTTCATTATTATAAATAATGAGACGCAATTCTGTTTGTGTCTCTGTTCATAAAGAATAGGAAAAGGTCAAAATTAATGAACATGTTTAGGTTCTGGATAGACTCTACCACCTTTTTGGTTTTTGCAGAAATGCAATATGAAATTAATGCATATCGTGGTGGTGGATGACATACCAAACTCTTACAATCATTTATTTAACAAATACTTATCAAGGGCTCTCATAAACTAGCCATTGTGTTACACCTGAGAGATAAAGGAGGAAGCAAGATAGAAAACATCTCTTTTCTTGGAGAGCTTCAAGATAATATATCCTCTGTCAGTGGATACCAGAGGAAGAGAGTGGATGCTCTAGAGGAAGATGTAACAGGGAAGGGGAAGAGCAATGATTTAGACCTCTGTGGGGCCAAATATGGACAGCAGCATAGCTCTTAAACAAAGCTTTACAGAAACACAATCTGAGCCATCCATCTGTGTGTCGTCTGTAACTGTTTCCTCTCTACTATGCAGGCCTGAGTAGCTGCAGTAGCATGAGTGAGATACAAAGTTCCCTGAGATGCCATGAAGGTTACAGGGGCTAACTACTGTCAGCAAATAGACCCCAAGACACATCGTGGACCAAACACAACAGAAATTTATTTCTTACTCACTTAACAGTAGTGGGTTGGTGCGGGACAATTCTATATTCTGTCAATTATATTTTAAATAAATGCTGATAGACTGGTAGCCAGACAGGAAGTATAGGCAGGAAAACCAGACAGGAAGTAGAGGCAGGACAAGGAGAACAGGAGTATTCTGGGAAGAAGGAAGCTCTTTCCCCAGTCCTGTCTCAACCACCTAAGAAGCAAGATGTGACCTGACCCGCTGAAAAAGGTACCGAGCCATGTGGCTAACATAGATAAGAATAATGGGCTATATAAGTTATAAGAGCTAATACAAAGCCTAAGCTAATGGGCCAATCAGTTTATAACTTATGGGGATCTCTGTGTTATTTTCTTTGGGGCTTACTGGCTGTGGGAACTGGGCAGGACAGAAACCCCAACAAGCCTGGCCCTCATGTTACAGCGGGTTGTTAATAGATTGGCTGAACCCAGTTTTTCTAGGTCTTTCACAGACTCAAAATTGGTAACAGTGTGCTGTTTTCAGAAACACTCAGCCACACAGTCACTGGGGCGCTGCCTTTAGGAGACAGCTAGAAGGAATGAGTATCATGATGTGTTTTGGGGGGTCCAGCCTAGGAAAGTCTTACAGTGCTTCCATTATTACCACATAGGCTAGAACACAGGCAACAGACAGCACCCAGTTCCATGGGTGCTAGGGGAGTGTGGCTCCTGGCTGCTCAGTATTTGAGCGGGACAGCAAGCATCCCTGTCTCCAACAGGACACAGTTTATAATTTCCATTAAGAGCTGGCATCTTTGCTTTGTTATACACTTGGTTAACACTTCAGTGGTATTCCTAGAATCTTAGGGGCACATCCACCAATATGTGAACAGGATCGTGGCTGTCCTGTCCCAAGCAGTCAATCCCCCAGCACCTTTCTTACTACAGCTTCTACAAGCACCACTACAGAGAAAAATCTGTCTTCATGCATTAAAGTTAGAGCAACTCAAGGTAACAATCCAACACAGTCTTGAGAAACAGTTGCAATAAAGGCCATCCTTTTTCACCCAGCCACAGGGTGGCTATCGACACTCAACTATGCTTATTTATGTTTTCTTTCTTTAATAGACTTTTCAGAAGCCTCTATAATCTGTTTTGTGTGATTTAAATTTATCAACTCTGCAATTCTGAGAATCTTAATAACTTTTGGGTTTGCCTTTTCCTTCTCTTTTTTATTAATTTGTATTTATGTGTACATGTGTTGTTCTTTGTGTGTATAAACACATACATGTGTGGATGCCAGCAGAGGCCAAAGAGGATGTCAGATCCCCCTGGAACTACAAATACAGGCAGTTGTGAGTCACCTAGAATGGGTGCTGGGAATCAAACTCAGATCTTCTGTAAGAGTGGCAAGCACCCTTAACCACTGAACCATCCCTCTAGGCCATTTCAATGTTTTTTACTGTACATAACCACCATCTATTTTTAGTTTGGAGAACTAAATATTTTCATATTTTCAAGACACATCAAAATGTATATGACTTTGCCCAAAGCTAAAATGCTCTCACCCACCAGAGAAAAGAAAAAGGGAGGAGGATTAACTCATTAAATTTCAGCCTCATTGCATCTCTCATGAATTAATTAAACTTTATGTCTTCTTAAAAAACTGCTACAGATAAGAACAGAGTTCGTGGAAAATTGCGGGAAACTAATGAGAATCAGAATTCCCAGATTCCCTGCAGCTCTGGGCAAATCAAAGCCACATGACAAGTGTGGAAGCAACTCATGCAAGGGCCTGTCATAGACAGCTTCAGTTGTCAGCATGAATGGGGTGGTTTGGATAGGAATGGTGCCCATGGGCTCCTATGCTTGAACGCTTGATCACCAGGGAGTTGTTGGGAAGGATTAGGAGGTGTGGCCTTGTAGGAGGAGGTGTGGCCTTGTAGGAGGAGGTGTGGCCTTGTAGGAGGAGGTGTGGCCTTGTTGGAGGAGGTGTGGCCTTGTTGGAGGAGGTGTGGCCTTGTTGGAGGAGGTGTGGCCTTGTAGGAGGAGGTGTGGCCTTGTAGGAGGAGGTGTGGCCTTGTTGGAGGAGTAACCTGGACAAACATAAATCTGGAAAGACGGAACCTCAGCTGAAGAATTGCTTCAATTGAACTTGCTTTCTTAATTGCTAACTGATGGAGTGGGGTACCAGTCTACTGTGGGCAATGCCATCTCGAGGCAGGTGAGCCTGCACTGTATGAGAAAGTTAGCTGAGTTAGTCAGGGGGAGCAAGCCAGTAAAACAGTGTTCCCCCAAAATCTGCTTCATTCCCTGCCTCTAGGTTCCTGCCTTGAGTTCCTACCTTGGCTTTCCTCCATGACGGATTATAATGTATAAGTCAAACAAGCCCTTTCCTCCCGCAAATTACTTTTGGTCAGTGTTTTATCACAACACCAAAAAAAAGAAAGAAAAGCAAACTAGAACAGGGCCCAGCGGCAATGAAGAATGCAGGCGTCATATTCAGTTCCTATTAGTCTTGCAGTTCTGGAGGCTGTCTTAATTTGATCTCCAGCAGAAGCCAACCCTCAAGTGAGAACCGTCAGCATTTTGAGGAGAAGCAACTCCAAAGTACCTCTAGGGAAAGGGCGAACTGAAGGTCAGAGGGGAGTCAAGTGTGGCTGGCTCTGTAGCTTCCCCAGTCCAGAGTCAACCCCGCCTGAACTTGGTGATAAACACAGCAGAAAGGCTAGCAGCGGAGAGCCAGAGCTGGCAGGTGCTTTGGCAGCCACTTGAAGAGCTCAGTTCCTTTCCTTCATCCTCGCTATCGGCATCTCTCCCAGTCCGTTCTCGGTTCTTGAAGCTTACTGGTTTTCTAAGGGATGTGTTCATAGGATTCATTCCTAGTCAGGGAAGCACCCTCTGAATTGGAGCAGAGAAGCCAAGGTCGGGTCCATGGATGCTGCCTCGGGGTGGAAAATCTATGTGGGAGCTAAGAGAACACTAATCAGCAAAGACAGGTCACATCAGAGGTTTGAAGGGTTTGCTAAAGGGACTCATATTTCAAGTGTCTGGGACGAAAAGGGTAATAAAAAGAACAGAAGGGCATGAGTTGTATCTTTTAAGACAATTTTAGCATCTTAATCATTATGCTTTTCTTTCACGAGTCTTCAAAAATCATAAGATCCTACACATGGGAAACCAGGAGTCAATTTCTTCACCTCTGAACCAGGAAGGTTAGAAAAGAGGCTTCATCCCAAGGGTGGCTTTTATGGCTGATTGGACCTACAGAAAGCCTCCTGATTAATAAGTGCCTGCTAATAAAAGCAAGCAGTTCTCACAAGAATTCACCCAGCTTCATTAGCGCAGCAATCTCTTCTACAAAGCATGGTGTAAACGCAATATAAATTAAAGGGATTTGACCCATTTTTTTTTCATAGGCAATTTCCCTAGAGTGGAAAATAATAAAATCTCAGTTCCCCGGTCAACTCGTCTACCCTGATGGATCTACTCTCCAAAGTGGCATTTTGAGAAGTAAAACATGGTCCCATTAATACGGCATCCTCTCGGGAAACATGCTCTCATCGCTCATTCACTGAATTCTACCACACACTCATCACAGACGTGGTACAGTTGTCCCCGTTCATCCAGGTTTTTATCTCTCTGCATAGAACTCTCAGCAGATAATATCAAACACTTTTTCTCTGCAGAAAATATCTCACTTAAGTCATTGGGACCTGCCATGGCTGCTGCCACCACAGTCAGGTGACACAGCACAAAGCAGAGTAGAGTCACCCCCCATGGGGTGATCTGATCAGGTACAGTGGGAGGTGTAGCTAGATGGTAGCTTCTCATCCTTTTTGTTTAACAGTAGGGCTATTTGGAGATAGTGTGTTGTGTGTTGTATGTGTGTGTGTTGCAGGCACATGTATGTCTAGCTACTTTTTTGCTATTGTAACAAAGCACAATGATCATGGCAACTTATTTTTTTAAAAAAAAAATCAATTAACTGAGAGACTCAAGGTTATAGAGGGTAAGAGTCTATGGCCATAATGGCAGACAACAGGCAAGGATGGGTCAGGCAATGGTGGTGCACGCCTTTAATCCCAGCACTTAGGAGGCAGAAGCAGGTGGATCTCTGTGAGCTCGAGGCCAGCCTGGTCTACAAGAGCTAGTTCCAGGACAACCAAAGCTACCCAGAGAAACTCTGTCTCAAAAAACAAAAACAACCAGAAAAGGAAACAGGTAAACAGGCATGGCTCTGGAGAAGAGCTGAGAGCTTCTGTCCACAAGCACGAAGCAGGGAGCTATCTAGAAATAGCATGGTCTTTTGAAACCAAGGATCACACCTCCTGACCCTTCCCAAACAGTTCCACCAAGTGCAGTTCAAGCAATTCAGATGTAGGAGCCTAAGGGCTCCACACTCATCCAGGCCATTACAATACGTACATGCGTGTGTACAGAGCCTCGGATGCCATTTCTCAGGCTCCATTTACTATTCTTTTCTGAGTCTTGGAGCTGACCAAGTAGACAAAGCCGGCTGGATCCTCTTGTCTCTGCTTGCCCAGCACAGGGATTACAGGCTTACACTACTATGCCCAGCTTTTTACTGTGGGTTCTGAGGGATCTGATTCAGGCTCTCACTTCACAGACCAAGCTATCTCCCCAGCCCACTCTTGGCTTTTTCTTTTCCCTCAAGGAGACATAAAAATGACTAATAAGTGCTTGAAAAATATATAGTGCTGACTATATCACTTGTCGTGGAAAAAATGAAAATCAAAACTACAGTGAAACAACAGCTCACGATCCTGCTACCAAAGAAACAAAGATAATAAGAATCAGTCAGGATGTGCAAAAAAGAAAACCCTCATCCACAATAGTCCAGGTCTCAGCATCTCGCTATGCCCTGTGAAAAATTTTAAATTAGCTTATTCGTTTCTTTGCTATGTAGCTGTGTGAGTCCTTCATGGATTTTGATGATTAGTCCCTTGTCAAATGCATGGTTTGCAAGCATCTCTTGCCCCATAGCTTACCTCTTTCTCCATTGATTGTTTCATTTTCTGCTCAGAAATTTTAGTTTGGTGCCGGTCCATGTACCTTCATTTGCTGCATCGTGTTGGTGGTGGTGGTGGGTGGTATTTGTCTGTGAGGGTTCTCCAGTGCTGGAGAACAACTCTAGGACCTAATGTCTGCTACGTAAGAGCCAAGTCTCCATTTCCCCAGTGAGTCTAGGACCTTGTGTATGCAGGCAAGAACCAAACTTCTGCATCTCCAATGACTCTAGGACCTCACGCATGCTAGGCAAGAGTCAAGCCTCCATGTCCCCAGTTTTTATGTTTGATTTTGGGGTCTGCTGTAATTTGCAACTTGAATATTCCCCAAAGCCATGTGGAAGGTTTGGTCTCGAACTTCCAGCATTATTGGCAGGTGATGGGGTAGAAGGAAGTTAAGTTATAGGGACATTCTGGCAGGGTGGATATTGAGACCCTGGCATCTGCCCCCGACCCATTTCCTCTGAGTCTACCTCTATGTCTTATCTAATTCTTCTTAGCAACAAAGAAATGATTCACCCTCCCACCCACCGATGTTCTCCCTACATAAAGCAAAGTCTCACTGTTGGCCTCAAAGCAGCATGAACTAAGAGCTCCAAAACCATGAGTCAAAACAAACCTTTCCTTCTCGTAAAATTGGTTTTCTTGAGTGCTTCATCATAGTGACAGATGCTAACTCTTACAAGGTAATAGCCAAAAGATTTCTAAGATTGGTATCAAGAAACTTCTTGGTTTCATCTTCTTCTAGTACTTTTACAATTTGAGATCATGCATTTACATCTTTATCACAATATACTTGAGGTTGCTATTCTTGTAGGTGTGAGATAATGTCCAGATTCGCTCTTCTGCCTATGAACGCCATAGCATCCTGATGGGGAGTCTGTGTCAGCCAAAGAACTTTAGGAGATGGGACCAAGTTAGGGCATGACATTTGGGGTACCCGGAGAAAAACTCCCAGGGCAACTGAAGGTTCACTTTCTTTCTGTGAGTCCCACACTACACAGTTGGGCTTGGACTTCTCGTTCTTGTTTGGTGAGTTTGCCCCTTATAACAAAGAAAAATATAATTGGTTTTGTCTTGGAGTTAGCCTGGTATTTTTTGACCCACATTAATTCATCAGCATGCAGATTTGTTCTTTTGCATATACATACAACAGGGTCCAGATTCGTTCTTCTGCATGTGAACACCATAGCGTCCAGATTCGTTCTTCTGCATGCGAACACCATAGCGTCCAGATTCGTTCTTCTGCATGCGAACACCTATTCTTCTCAGTCCCACTGGTCAAAGATACTACCCTTTCCCCACTGTGTGCTTTCCAGGCACTTTTGGTAAAGAGGAACTGACCGCAGTGTACAGATTTATACCTGAGCTTTCTGTTCTGTTCTTTGGGTTGTGTGTCTGCTTTTTGCCTTTAACGTGCTCTTTTGATCTCTATGTCTGTTGTGCTTTAAAATCAGGTAACTGATACCCCCAGCCCTGGTCTAACTCAAGGTGCTTTGTCTAGTCTGCTCTTCTGTGGCGTCACGCAAATTTTAGAAGCTGAAGAAGAAATTAAAAACTATGCCTGTGTCGGGAGACAAAACCATCTTGTGTGCCACAATGAGTTCAGGAAATCTCCACGGGCTCCCTTCCCGGAATGCACCTCCTATTAGGAGGAGGTTCTGCCATGCCATACCCTTAAGTGGAGGTGGCTTGACGGTAGCACGAGCCTTGGCCACCATCCCACTGTTGATTTTACAGGACCCCATCTTCAGCCTTATCAAGACTCACACCCTCAACTTTCGTCTTCCTGCAACTGAAAGGTAATGAGACCAGCTTCTCTCCTGTCACGCACTGGTCACCAAGATTTATCCAGCCAATCGAGTTGATCAGTCTGTCAAACACTTTTTCCTTCATTTTTTGATCCTAGTTCATAGCATTCTCCCCATTCCAACCCAGAATGGTGTTTAGGGGCATGGAAACTACACCCCAAGCGCACGCTCCTGCCCCATCTCTGTGACCAGCTACGTGATCTTTATATGCTACTCCACCTCTCTGCACCCCAGTGCCTTCACAGGTATGAGGATGAAGTCATAGGCTTATCTAGTGGGACCAGGAGAAGAACAAATGAATTGGTGCCCATAAAGTAATCGCATTTCCTGGCCCTTAAGTGGCCAACACATTTAGCTAATGTTATGATTCATTTTTACAATTGGCATCATGGGGGTGTTTAACCGTCCACAGTAGTGAGCCATTCCACACACCGCAGTTTTACCATTTCAGCTACTTAGTTCTCCCACGCCTCTTCAGTCAGTCTGCCGTCACAAAACACCACAGAGTGTCTTAAACAAACAGGCATTTACATTCTCAAGTGTCAGACATTAAACTCCACAGTCAAGGTGCAAAAACTCAATTCCTGGTGAGGGTCCCCTTCTTAGCTTGCAGTCAGTAACAAACAACCCTTATTAGTTTTGTTTCGTCTTTGAGACAGGGTCTTACTTCATTGTCCGGCTGGCCTGGAACTCACTGTGCAGGCCTAGCTGGACTCTGACTCAGAGATCCGCCTCCCTCTGCCTCCCTGGTGCTGGGATTAAAGGCCAGTGCCACCACACCCAGCCTCAGTTTTCTTCACGCTGTGTCTTCACATGGCTCTTCCTCTGTGTATTCACAGAAAGGGGGTTCTCTGATGTTTCTTCCTCTTCATATCAGAATTTTGTAATCCTATAAGACCTCTATTTTATTATGGCCACACACAACCTCACGACCTCATTTAACCTTGGTCACCTCTTTAAAGACTACCTCCAAGTGTAGCCACGTGTCAACATTATCACTGAGGTGAGGGGACAACACAATTCTGCCCATAACACACACACTTTTCTAGAGGCGCAGTCCAGAACATGTCGTTTCCAGAGACTTTAACACTAGTCATGTCCTGCCTCTAGTATGTCACCCACCGTCTGCATCCTAATGCTCCTGATTCCACCACCCTCACCACAAGAGTGGCTCAGATCCCTTCAGAGAGACATAAACAATGTCTACCCCTTCCTCTAAGGTCCAATGCAAACCAAAGCACAACTGCACCAAAGTTCACTCTGGGGAACCAGTGAGTCCACTGGTCTTACTTTTAGAGCATACATAAGCGATGTGGTTGCTCTCCCCCAGAAAGTGTTTATCCAGCTGGAAAGATGGCTTCCCCATAGCTCATGGGTGGAGTCTCCTCCCCTAGTCCCCTCCCCAGCTATATACTCTAACTCCTCTCTGATGCTACAATAGTTAAGGCAGCCACCATATACCTTGGTGGGGAGGGGCTAGATACTCTGATGAGGATCTCGCGAGCCTTCCCACTCCTCTTTGAGAGGAACAGTCAACAAGCCTGGCAGGAATACGTTCCACTTGGCCACAGCTGAACATGCAGACAGTTCTGGCTTGGGGAATAGTCCTGAACACAGGAGTGGAATGAACTCGCTCATTCCTGGTGGTCCTTATTTGTCTGGCTGCTGGACAAACTCTGAATGACACTAAAAGTTTATCTGACCCCCTCCTTCAATCAGCGTCTCTCTTCCTCAATTTCCACATTGCATAAAAATTAAAAGAGAAATACCAGTTAGAAGACAGATGAAAATTATATTAGCAAACATATGTAAGATTATACCAAGCCCAGTAGCTTAAACAACACAGCCCCTCGACAAATGTTCACCCTTGCCCTGTTTCTCATCTATCCTTAGAATATTTGTATCCTATGTATTCCCTATGTGTATGTATAAAGACTGAATAGGGGCCCTGGAAATATAGCTCAGAGGTTCAGAGCACTGGCTGCTCTTGCAGAGGGTCTGGGTTTGGTTCCAAGAACCCACATGGTGACTCACAGCTTCTGTAACTCCAGCTGCAGAGAGATCTGATGCCTTCATCTGTCCTCCACAGACAGTGCATGCATGTAGTGCATGTACATGCATGCAGATACACACACATATACACATGAAATAAAAATAAGTAAATCTTATTTTAAAAGAGAGAAAGTTTATAGTAACCTTGAACTGGAAAAAAAAGTTGAATCATCAATGATTCTACCACTTTAACACAACTAGTCATATTTTTATGTTTCCTTATATTCTTTGGTTATATAAGTATATGTATCTTAGAGCATTGCAATTAAGACCATGCATAAAATTTCACATCATTATATTCCTGCATTGCTATCATTTCTATAATTAAAATTTTCATGACTATGCAATTATTTTATCAAGGGAATTTAGTGGGATTTAATTAATCATCCTCTTATTTTTGAATAGTTAATTTGGTTCTAATGTTTCCTGTTACAGAATAGTATGGCAATGAACAGTTTCTTTTTTCCCTCATCCAGGGTTATTCCTTCAGGCTTATTCCCAGAAGTGGGATCTCAGTGTCAAAACGCTCCTATTTCCAGAACTGCTGGTGATTTCTGCCAAGTCGCCTCCCCAAGCGCTTCCATTTGTCACTGCTGTCTGGGGAGGCACCTGAGTGGAAACCCTGACACTGTTTTAAAAAACACTCGCCACTCCCGTGTTCTAAGCACTCCGTTATCTAGAGAAGTCAGAACCAAATGGCCACTCTAAGGCTGCTTGACTTGAAGGGAAAGGGAGTCAGCCCAGAGCTCCGTTTCCACAGCATTCCCTTAAACCCCTCATTCTCCAGTGTGTGTTGTCTGTACTTCTAGCCTTTCTTCCTCGGCTATTCTCCGTAGCTGGGCGCAGGCTGCCTTGTTAATCACCTGAGTTTGACGGCTTTGAGCATCACTGCAGTTTTATTGCTTCTCTCGTCGCTCATGATTCAGACGCATTTCTGCTGGACTCGGTTTCCTTGGGCAGAAAGACAGGAGAAGGAGCAGGTGGACAGCCCTCGGCACTGACACCTCTGTGAGGGCCTCAGGAGCCGCGAGCGGTTAGTTCAATCTCATTTCCTGCCCTAGCAGATTCGTAGGTGGTCTTGCCCCCTGTCAAATCTGGAAAAAGTGATTGTTTCATTAACAATTAGTGTGGAGATAATGTGCAAAATTATCAAATCCACTTCCCAAATGCACCATCCACCACCAGGCCATTCCATCTTAAGAGAAGGAGAAGTTAAGAGAAGTTTTCACTTGATCTCTTGGTAAGATGGCAAAAGCAGATAACAAAAGATGGGAAATGGAGCGAGTAGGTAGGGAAGGAAAAAATAGTGTGCAGGACCTGCTGAAGAGCAGTTGACACACAGAGAAAAGGCCTTGAGGCTGAAGACGCAGAGGCGGTCTGTAACCTTGGCTGTGCCTCCCTCTAGTGGCCAGGCAGTGCACTCCCTCTGGCTTTGTCAAGAGCAGGGTCGGGACTGGACCCAGTTAAGATTCCAACATGGTTCAGATGAACAGAGTTGTATAACTGGTATAACCCTATGAATGGAAACCCCTTCCAGAGACGCCCCCCATAAGACAAACATGTGACCTTAACTCTAAGAGGACAAAAGGAGAACAGCCACACTTATTTTGGTAAGCTGTTGTTCTAGAATATTCATGAGTATAATCATTCCTGTAGCCACTGGTGCTCCCAAGACCAGGGACCAGGTAGGTTCTGAGGCACTTAGACATCTTCAAGGGCTCTCTTAATTCTATAGCTGTATAGAAATTTAGCTGAGGAATGCCCCCCAGAAACAAATGCCCCGTGTCTCTCTGTGTATTTGACTCTTTATCTCTGTCACTTCATCTGTGTGTGTTGTATGTGTATGTAGATGTGATACATGTGTGCACATGTGTGCCAGAGCATGTGGAATCCAGAGGATGACTTCAGCTGTCATTCCTCAGGTGTCATCCACCTTGGTTTTGTTTGTTTGTTTGTGTTTTTTCAATGAAAGGGTCTTTTACTAATCTGGAACTTGCCAGGCAGGCTAGGCTAGTTGGGCAGCAGCCCTGGAGGATCTGTCTGTCTTTTCCTCCGCAGTGCTGGGATCACTGGATATGCACTACCGTGCCTGGGTTTTCCTAATGTAGGCTTTATCTGGGGATTAAATTCAGGGCTTCATACTTGTAAGTCAAGCACTTGACTGGCTGAGAAATTTTCCCAGGCCCCATATCTCTATCTTAGCAAAACTGCTACCCATCCCTCACAATGGGTGGTTTCCATTCAGCTGGCTTGAAACTCAGCAGATGGTGCCTGGTCCCCAGCTGGTGCACTGGGCAGAGAAAGCTAATCAGCTGAGAAGAAGCAGTTAGCACTTAGACTCGATAATTTGCTTTGAGCCACTCAAGTCAGCCATGATGTTATCATCCCCTCCTCCTGGTAAACATCAAAAACTGAGACTGCTCAGCTATCCGGGGTCTTAGGGCTTCTTTCTGGAATTTATGAACTTTGCACAGCAGCACATCGTAAAAATAAATACATCAGTAAGAGATATTCCGTGTGCTTTCTTTGTAAAGGTTATCCCTACATTGTTGTAGGAGGCTGCTCAGCCCTGAAATAATTACACAGAAAACTATATTATTTAAGCCAGCGCTTGGCCAACCACTATAGCATATTCCTAGCAAGCTCTTACATATGAAATTAGCCCATTTCTAGTATTTTATATTTTACCACAAGACTCATGGCCTACTGGCAAGGTTCCAGCTGACAGCTTGCATCTTTCTCCTCTGACAGCTGTATGGCATCCCTCTGAATCCACCTTCTTTCTCCCAGCATTCAGTCTAGTTTTTCCTGCCTACCTCTATTCTGTTCTGCATAGGCCCAAGACAGTTTCTTTATTAACCAATGGTATTCACAACATACAAAGGGGAATCCCACATCACCTCCCCTTTTCTGTTTAAATAAAAAGGAAAGCTTTAACTTTAACATAGTAAAATTGCATATAACAAAACAGGTATCAAGCAAGAATTACAGTTACAATATTTATATCTACTTTATCTTTTATCTTAACTAAGGAAAACTATAATTATAACTATCTATTCTTTAATCCATCAAAGACTCCAGAAGGATATAATATTAGCTAAGTAAGCAGGAAGTGCATTGTAAGCAACTTCCAAAACTCTAAAATTGACAGAGACATCTCACTGCTGGACAGTCACCCAAAGTTCTTCTAAACAGTAAAGCATTCCACCACGTTCTGGACACTGTGATACTGTGTTAGTTCAAGTGCATTTGGTTGCAAGTATTAAAAAAAACAAAACAGGGGACTGGAGGGGTGACTCAGAAATTAAGAACATTTGACG
Source organism: Microtus ochrogaster (assembly GCF_000317375.1). Taxonomy (NCBI): domain Eukaryota; kingdom Metazoa; phylum Chordata; class Mammalia; order Rodentia; family Cricetidae; genus Microtus; species Microtus ochrogaster. The sequence continues at coordinate 1,125,982 of NW_004949098.1, read as the reverse complement.
CTCTTGCAGAGGACCCTGGTGTGATTCCCAGCATTCATGTCTTGGAGCAGCTCACAACCACCTCTCGTCTCCCAGGATCTGACACTTTCTGGCTGTCCTGTGCAGGAACACACATACATACACACACAAGTAAAAATAAATCTTAAAATATAAATAAGATTGACCATGGTTTAAATGATGAAGACATCTAATTATCCCATGGAACTAGAACCTATGTGAAGGAAGTTCAGGACTGATGTGCAGTTCAACAATTCAAGTGGCATCAATGACAGCAGTTTCCTCTGCTATCCTCCTGGATTGAGGATGGTTTTCACAGCCCGGAACCACAGAGCCATGTATAATAGCACTGTGGAGAAGAAGGAAAGATCAGAAGCAAAGCTATGGATTCAGTCCCTAGCACTGAATGAATCTGGCACACTTGTGCATGCTTCAATCTCAAAACACAGGAGGAGGAAACAGGAGGATGGCACATTTAAGGTCATCCTTGGCATAGAGCAAGTTAGGAGTCAGCCAGGGTTCCTTGGGACCTGTCTCTAAAACAACAACAACAATAATGAATTCAGGGCCAGAGGGTATAGCTAAGAGTTAGAATGTATGCTTAGCACAAAAAAAAAGCCTAGTTGCATCTGCAGTACATAATTAATTAATTAGCTAATTAATTGATAAAGATGGGCCTTATTAGTCACTTAAATATATGCCAATTTGCTAATTCCCTATGCCAAGCATGTGGTAGGACCCAGTTTCTTTGTAACAGGGTTCATGGGACCCTGCAGGAGCGGGGCCCAGTCTGTGTGCATACCACCCACCTCTTAAGTCTCCAGATCAGCTGCACTCAGCTGACTGAGCAGCTTCTGCCTTTGAAGCCCATGCACTTAGACACTCTTTTCCACCTTCAGGAATGCCCTTCCAGCCACTGCACCCTACATCCACCTGGACATCTCTTGATTGTTATCCGCCACCCATTGAGAGTTGGTCTTCCCCAAACACCAGCACTTCCCTATGCAGAAGCTGTCGCCATCCTGTATGAATTTTAAATGTCTGTCTCTCCAACTGGACTATGAGCTGTTTCATAAAAACACTGGTTAATTCTCCATGGTATTCCTGGCAGCCAACATGGTCAGGTACTCTGTAATGCTTACTGAAAACATCCATCATGGGGTTGGAGAGATGGTTCAGTCATGAGCTGTTTAAGCATGGAACCTGAGTTTGATCCCCAGCATCCATGAAAGATAGCATGATGGCATGTGCTTATAATCCTAGCTTTAGGAAGCTGGAGACAAGCAGACCGAGGGGCTTGCTGTCAGCCTAGACTAATTGGTAAAACCTACTCCCAGGAAGAGACTCTGTCTCAAAAAAAAAAAAATGCAGTTGAAGAGACCGACAATCAAACATTAGGCCAAGTTCAGGGAATCCTGCTGAAGAGAAGGAGCCAGAGGGGTCAAGGACACCACAAGAAAACTGCCAGAATCAACTAACTTGGGCTCATAGGGACTCACAGAGACTGAACCGACAACCAGAGAGCCTGCATGGGACTGACGTAGGCACTCTGCATACATGTTACAGTTATGTAGCTTGGTCCTCTTGTGGGGCTCCTAACAGCGGGAACAGGAGCTGTCTCAGACTCTTTTACTAGCTTCTGGGACCCTATTCCTCATACTGGGTTGCCTAGCCCAGCATTAATACAAGAGGGGTGGTGCTTAGTCTTTAGTCTTACTGAAACTTAGTAAACCACGCTTTGTTGATAGCCATTGGAGGCCTGCCCTTTCCTGAATAGAAACAGAGGAGTAGATGAGGGAGGGGCCAGCAGAAGGGAGGTAGGGGGAGGAACTGGGAGGAGAGGTGGGAGGGAAACTATGATCCAGATTAATTAATTAATTAATTTTTAAAAATTAAAAGAAAGAGTGCTTCCTGTATAGTCTTTAGGACCTGAAATCAGATCCTGGCACACATGTAAGAATCCCTGTGTCCCACAAATGCCTGTAACCTTAGCTCTGAGGAGTCAACTTCTTCTGGCCCCACATATGCATAAGCATGTTCACTTGCATACACATGTGCACACATTCAGACACATACAGACATGTGTGCAACCATGAGCCTATGCATAAATAAATAGAATAGAATTTTTTAATGTGGAGAGTTATTAAGGAAGACATCCATCCATGCCCGTCTCTGGCCTCCATACTCACACACACATGAAGGTAGAAGAGAGATTCAAAGATGAAACGAGCCTGCCTATCTCATGAAAACACCTTGCTTGGACTCTTTGACTATTGCTCTAGCCATAAAGCCATGCCTCATGTGGGAAATGGGCATGGGATACAGTAGTAAAACACATGTTCCTTGCTATCAGAACATCCTAGGTACTTCCATCACTAGCGATGCAATACTGCCGGATGCCATCATGAATTGTTTCTCATTGTCTAAATGAGAGTATTCATAAGTCTGTCTGAAATTATTAAGGGAATAGAAGAAAAGGCCACCTGTGTAGAATTTTGATTGTGTCTAACAGGCAAGTCCAGGCTTCACCCCAGAGACAACATGAATCTGAGGGCAGATGGTACCGTTATATAATAATATCTAAAGCTGGACACCCTTGGCTAACACATGGTAAGCATTCAGTAGACGTTACTTGTCCATATCAGCACCCTGGATCTGTGAGCAAAAGGGAAAGGGATGTCATTTCAAATTAGTTTGTCATTCATCAAGTTGAAATTTTCTTTTGTTTCCGGGTTTACTTGTTTGTTTGTTTATTTGTTTTTTCTTATTCTGTTAATGTGATTGGTTGATCTTTTTCTTTTGTGGTGTTTAATCTTTTATTTAACTTTATTTTTTTTTTTTGTTTTTTTTTTTTTCTTTTTTTTTTGCTGTTTTTTCTGTCTTCTTTTTGTTGTTTTTTTTTTTTGTTTTTTTAATGTGATTGGTTGATCTTTTTCTTTTGTGGTGTTTAATCTTTTATTTAACTTTATTTTTTTTTTTTGTTTTTTTTTTTTTTTTTCAGAAAGGGTTTCTCTGTGGCTTTGGAGCCTGTCCTGGAACTAGCTCTGTAGACCAGGCTGGTCTCGAACTCACAGAGATCCGCCTGCCTCTGCCTCCCGAGTGCTGGGATTAAAGGCGTGCGCCACCATCGCCCGGCTTTAACTTTATTTATTATCAGTGTGCATGTGTACAGGCATGTAGTTGGGGACATGCATGCACACGAGCACATACACACACACACACGTGCGTTCGCACGCACACAATAGATAGATAGATGAAATCCAATATTTGCATTTTTCACAAGTACCCAAGTGATGCTGATGCTGCTGGAGGTTTTATTATTTTTATTTTACATATATGAGTGTTTTGCTTGCATGTGTGTATGTATGGGCACCATGTGTGTGCCTGGTATTAGAAGAGGGAGCCAGATCCCCTGAAACTCGAGTTGTGGGTGAATGCGGGTGATGGGAACTGAGTCTGGATCCTCTGAAAGAGCACCCAGAACTTTCAATCCCGAGCCATCACCCCTGCGGCTGCTGCTGCTCCTCTTTACCCACCGACCCAGTGAGCACTCGGGAGAAGGAAAGGAGTGAAAGAATGTTGTGAGCTGCTTTGCTATTTAGACTCCACAGGACAGGAGAGTGAGCCTACTCGGAGGGCATGGTTTATGTGAGTAAGAAGGTTGCAGGGTGGAAGGGAAGCACAACGCGACATTTAGAGTCAGTGGTTGGCGGGAGGCCAGTCAGTCTCTCCCTCAGGATGCAGGTTTGGATCTTGAGCAAAGGATGAATACAATAGTGTCAAAGCAGAGTGCCTTCCAGGTGGGGATGTGCATGAATAGACAGATGTTCATCTGTCATAGTCAGTGTGCATGCATTTCATTTAATCCATTATTTTTATAGTCAGGCAGTGTGGCAAAACTGTAAGCGAATAAAAGAATATTTACCACCCAACACCCAACCCACGGCAGCCCTGTTTTTCTCGTGTAGAATCAAGACCAAACTTTAGCTGTCTCATCAGGCGGTGCAGGCCTCTCCAAGTTGCCATGGTAACAGAATACTCTCATCCCCATTTTTTTATCCTTACAAACTATTCAGAAGAACGAAGCGCCATGCCACTAGGCCCTCTCCCATTTTTCACTTGAATTGCTTTGGAAGCTGCACATTCTGAGGAGCAGGCTGAAGGTTCCCGAAGTTGAGCACCCTTTTGTGGGTAACCCTTGGCAGCAATCTGTCTTTCCTGTGCTGAAGAAATCACCAGAAGTCGACTTGAGCACACTGGGTTCCCCATTCATTGTGCCTAAGATGGGTCTGTGCTTTCTTAAAGAGGAAGAAGAACCACAGTTTTCATACCAAACAAAAGTCCTCAAAGAGAACCAAAGCACTAATTATGAATCAGAGGTGAAAGGGATCTTGGTGTTGAGTCTCTTTGGCCCAGTCAGATGCTGTGACTAAATAAACACAGCCAAAATTTTATAAGTGAAAATAAGAAAGAAAAAATTACCACACAGGCAGATACTGTAAGGAAAAGGGCAGGAGGAACAGAGTCAATTCTCTTTTAGTTAAAAAAAAAAAAAAAAAAAAAAAAATCTTCAAAGTTTTGTTATTTAGCATCTGCATCAACCCCTCCCCCACCAAGACTCAGGGAGCCTCACAGAAGAAGGGGGAAGGGAGAGTGTAAGACCACAGGATGGGGAGGGGTGCTGTGAAAAGCTAGCCTCTGGGCCTGGCCGGGCTGTTGTACACATGCTCTCACAGCTGTGGTTACTTGCATGAGACCTGTACAAAGTCAAGCCGGCTAAAAATGCCACCGTGGGGGTGGAGGGCAGCTGTCCTGAGGCCTCATCCCTACCTAAGGAGCTCACAGTAGTTGGTGGCTGCTGGAGGAGGAGAGTCAGTTTTCTCTATGAGTGTAGACACTGGTGTGTTTCCCATGCCTCAAGGATTGACTGCATGCCTGGGCCCATATGAACAACACTAACTGGACTCAGAGGGTTAAAACAAACAAATAAGAAGATAGATACATAGATAAATAGATAGATAGACAGACAGACAGATAGATAGATAGATTTGAGAGGTGCCGGTGGATAGAAGTGTTTCCTGTTCTGGAGGACCAGAGTTTGGTTCCCAGTATCCATGTTAGACAGCTCACTGATACTTACAACTTCAGCTCCAGGGAATCTGATAGTCTCTTCTGAACAAAATGAGCACCTGCAGTCATGTGTATACACACACACACACACACACACACATACACACACACACACACAAAACCAAACTTTTTTTTAAATTATTATTATGAAAAGAGGACAGAAATGAGATAGAACTCCTGGGCGAGTTGAATACGATCAAGATTTATTGCACACATGCATGAGATTTTCAAAGATCTTCTTTTAATAAAGTCTCATTCGGATTATCTGTACCAGGGGTGGTTATACTTAAGCCTGCATCAGAATGCATTCATATGACCTCCTCACCCAGCACCTATGGCTCTGGATATGGGTCTGGCATGGGATCTAGGCATTTCTAATGAATTTTCAGGTGATGTTGATGCCAGGGTCCCTGCTTCCTGAACCACTAACTGTCCCTGACTAGTTAGCTGGTATACTTCTGAAGCACATCTGTGCTTACCCCATTAAAAGTAATGCCTGGCAGGAGCTGAAGAGATGGTTCAGTGGTTGAGAGCACTTGTTGCTCTTGCAGAGGACCTGAGTGTGGCTCCAGCACCTACACTGGACAGCTTGCAACCTCCTTGAACTCCAGCTCCACAGGATCTAAGACCCTCTTCTGGGCCCCATGGGCACTGCACTCATAACCACAAACCCACAAAAAGAGTCACACAAATATACATAATTTTTTAAAACATGCTTAATCTTAAAAAAAAAAAAAAATAAGAACTTAGCCAGGTGGTGGCGGCAATCGCCTTTAATTCTAGCACTCAGGAGGCAGAGGCAGGCAAATCTCTGTGAGTTCAAGGCCAGCCTGGTCTATAGAGCTAGTGCCAGGACAGGCTCCAAAGCAACACAGAGAAACCCTGTCTAAAAACCAAAAAGAAGAAGATGAGAAGGAGGCAGCTGCTTTCACCCTTGTCCAAAAAATTTGCTGGAGTCTAAATTGAAGAGTTTTAGATTAATGGCATTGGCAGAGACTTCAAGACAGCCTAGTATTGACTGTGTCATGTGATTGTTAGTGATTACTCTCATGCATGGCAATAATAAAAAGGAGCAAGCTGGGCAAAGAGAAATATAAAATGTACAGTTTAGGGAGAAAGGGAGCGCTGAGAAATGTAATAATATTGGAGACAAGTACTGTGCTCAAGGAGATAAAATTTTTTAAGAAAAGCCGGATTCAAAATGGAATAAAGGGAGTGATGCCCTCAGGACAAGATCCCACTCCTGATACCACAATCTGTATTAGTCCTGGTTCTCTGGAGGAACAGACTGATAGGGTGTGTGTGTGTGTGTGTGTGTGTGTGTGTGTGTGTGTGTGGTGTGTGTGTGTGTGTGTGTGTGTCCCCTATCCATTCTGTTCCTCTAGCTGGAATAGTATATACAGTATATACTACTTACTGGAGTGAATCACAGACTGTGGTCCAGCCAGTCCAGAGGTAGTCAAAATGCCAAGGCAGAAATTCAAGCAGGGCAGGAACCAGGCAGGAGGTGCTACAGAGACCATGGAAGGGTGCTGCTTACTGTTTGCTTCCCCTGGCTTGCTCAGTCCACTATCTTAAAGGACCCAGGACTACAGCTCTGGGGTGAACTCACCACAATAGGCTGGGCCCTCTCATATCAATCACTAATTAAGAAAATCCTATAGACTTGCCCACAGACCAATCTTATGGAGGTGTTTTCTTGACAAGATAGCTTCTGTCAAGTTGACATAAAAACTAACCAGGACAGTCATCTAGTGTCCCTGTGTCTTCATAGACTCAGTGTTTGGTGCTTCTATATTAGTCCAGTGATAAAATCCCTGAGTCTTGGCAATGTGTAAGAAAAGAGGTCTTTTTGACCTATATTCTAGAGAATCAGGCATGGGATGCCATCTGTTACACTCCAGAGAAGATCTTCCAATAAGTGGTACACTGTAGCGAAGAGCACAAAAGAGGAAGAAACAGCATGGTATGACGGGAAACCAAAGAGAGAGGAAGGACCAGTCTTGACTTTTGGTTTTACAGCAACTCGCTCTCATGAGAACTGACTGAGGTCCCAAGAGAGCTCTGTGTGCCCTTCTGAGGGTAGTACTTTTGACCATTCCTTATGGGCTTCATCTCTTATAGCTCCCATCATCGCTTCAACACTGCCACACTGAAGGCCAAGGGCCCAAAATATGAACTTTGGTGGGAAAGCCATATCAAAACTTTCACATGCCTTACAAAGCAGTACTTGCCAAGGTCCTTCCCGGTGAGCTTAAAGACCTTAGTAAGATTTGGGGGAGATCAGGAACTGGGCAAGAAGGGGGGTCAAAATGATAGAGGATGTGAGATGTAAACACAGGTATCAGGGATGTACTGGATGTTGTTACACGGAGTCAGATCCCCCCACTAGCTCCAGAGTTAGGTGGGAAGATCAGATTCTGAGGAACGTTATGGCTGATGAGAATGAGGGCACACAGAGTAGCTCGTGGCCCACGACCCAGGTTAGGGATTAGAAAAATTCTTGGTGACAGACAAAGTTTTTCACCCTTGTAGAAAGTTCTGTTGGACAACACAGTTTGCAACTATATCTGGAAGCAGCTAACAGTAGAAGATAACAGGGGTCTCTTGTCACCTGGCAAGACAATTAAGTAACCCTGACACAAATTCTCACTTGGTGGAGCTAACAGACCTGCTTACAGGATCACCGCAAGAAGACAAAGGTTGTCCCAGTGCTGGCCACCGTACCCAGAATATTCACGTGTGCTGTGGGGTCAAATTCAGGGTCTCACACTTCTGGGACAAGTGCTTTACCAGCTGTGGTGATCTGAATGCATGGCCCCCATAGGCTCATTTATTTGAATGTCTTTGAACTCCAATTGGTGGAACTGTCTGGCAAGGATTAGGAAGAGTGGCCTTCCCAGAGAAGGTGTGTCACTGGGGACAGTCTTTGAGGTTTAAAAGACCACATAATTCCCAGGTAGCTCTCTGTCTCTTTCTGCCTCATGCTGATGAGGACCCATATAAGCCCTCAGCTACTTCCCTAGCACCATACCTAGAGTATCACACTACCATGCTACCTGCCACAGGGGTCATGGGCTCTAACCCTCTAGAACAAGGAGCTCCAATTAAATGCTTTCTTCTATAAGTTGCTTGATTGGCCATAATCTTTTGTCTCAGCAACCAAAAGTAATTGAGACACCAACTGAGTCACACACACACACACACACACACACACACACACACACACACACCTGAGTCCAGTATTCCGTTTTTATTTTATATGCCTAAGAACAAGATGAACCACTCCGTTTACCAGTTCAAAGCAAAAAAGAAACAAAATAGAAGATACATTAAGTCCAAAAAGGCAAATATATGATGACTTGAGGAACAGTTGAAGGCTATTTGATGTAGTCCTTAATGTTGTGAATATTTAACTGTGTAAAGCTGTGTTACATTTGTTTCTGCTGCATTTGTTTAATTATGTAAAGATGTGTTACTCTTTCACCTTGCCAGCCTAGTTTTCAGGGCTCAGAAAACTCAGGAAGTTGTAAGGGTCACAAGGGCCCTCCCCAAGGTAACAAAAGCAGTAAACAGAGGCTGGGGAAAAGGGCACTCACAGATGAAGCCACTTGAAGTTGTTCATAGAGTTCCAAGGTTTCAGCTTTTGTGAGTAAAATTAGACTTGATTGGTCTAATAAAAAGCTGAATGGCCAATAGTTAGGCAGAAAATGAGCAGGTGGGGCTGGCAGGCAGAGAGAATAAATAGAAGAAATCTAGGCACAAGAAGGAGGAGAGAATAAGAGAGAAAAGAGAGGGACATGCCCAGAGCCAGAAGCTAGGCAGTCACCAGCCAGGCAGCTAGACATGAGAAGCAGTGAAAGTAAGAAATACAGGAAGAAAGAAAGGAATGGAGGAAGGGAGAGAAAGAGGGAGGGAGAAATGGAGGAAAGAAAGAAAGGAAGAAAGAAAGAAAGAAAGAAAAAAAGAAAGAAAGAAAGAAAGAAAGAAAGAAAGAAAGAAAGAAAGAAAGAAAGGAAGGAGGGAAAAGGAAGAAATGAAGAAGAAAGTAAGAAAGAAAGAAAGAAAGAAAGAAAGAAAGAAAGAAAGAAAGGAGGAAGGGAAGAAGGGAAAATAAAGAAAGAGAGAGAGAGAGAAAGAAAGAAAGAAAGAAAGAAAGAAAGAAAGAAAGAAAGAAAGAAAGAAAGAAAGAAAGAAAGAAAGGCATAAATATCCCTGAGGCAAAATGTAGATGAAGAGAAACAGGTTAAGTTTATAAGACCTATCAAGAATAGAGTTAATCTAAGGCTGAGCATTCAAAACTAATAATAAGTCTTGGTGTCATGTCTTGGGAGCTGGTTGGTGACCCAAAAGTGAAAGCCTGGTACAGCTCAACTGCTCTGCTTTACAGCAGAAGCTTCTGGCAACTAAAGAACAAAATGATTAAACTGCAGTGTCTTCTGCCTAAGTCACCATTGCACATCTACTTCCTTGCAATTGAAACATTCCCTCACAGAGGGAATGGTGGTGCTTATATGACTCAGAAAACTAATAAAACATAGAAGGCTCAGGAAGTTTATAAAACTTACAGGGCTCAGAAAACTCAGGAAGTTGTAAGGGTCACAAGGGCCCTCCCCAAGGTAACAAAAGCAGTAAACAGAGGCTGGGGAAAAGGGCACTCACAGATGAAGCCACTTGAAGTTGTTCACAGAGTTCCAAGGTTTCAGCTTTTGTGAGTCACCTATGCTCTTGTAAGTAACCCCAATAAACTCAGCAGTTCACTTAGCAGAACCATTTCTTTGTTTTGTTGTAGGCGCCCTATGTGGTGTGAATAGACATTTGTTCACACCTCCACCAGGAAAGAATACATAATGGTCACAGACTTGTAATAGTCACGTAGAGGCCACAGACATGTATTTATGCACCAAACTCTGTCTTGGTGGATTTTGTTGTTGTTGTTGTTGTTAGCACTGGAGAAATGAGAAGAACACTGTTTCCCTCAATGCCAAGAGGAAGGAGAAGCCCTGGAGAGCTCTCATCCTCAGAAAAAGAGATAGCTGAATCGTGAAGAAGGGTAAGTAGTTACCATGGACCAAGGGCAGTGGAGAGGGGAGGGTTCCCTTTTAATGGCAACAGAATCTGTTCGTGAAGAAAGAGCTCTGGAAATGGAGAGGAGTTTGTGCAATGTTATGAATGTACTTAGGACCATGATATTATCTGTTTAAAATAGTTAAATCTCAGGTTTGATGTTCTACTTATTGTACCAAAATTTCTAACTAGTTAAAGAGTAAAGGTGGCTCAGTCAAAGGGCTGAAGAAGAAAGCCGTGGAGTCTGAAGAAAGAGGCATCCTGAAATAGCTCAGGGGACCTATAGCCACTATCTAGCTCAATTTTTCCTTTCTGTATTATCTTTCCACCTGTTCTCAATGAGTCTCTCTGCTCTGGGCTATTTGGTGGAGAGAGAATCATAAGTCCTTCTGACTGATGTATCAGAGAGCATAAAAACACCCCTTGCCTCCAGCAGCAGAATGAAAAGCTTGGCCAGTATGACAGCTCTGGGCAAGAGGCAAAGACTGAATGGTTAGAAAAGGGAAAGGTACAGAAGTCATATGAGCACCCCAAGGGTCTCTGGGAAATTTAAAGCAGATTCTTTCTCCCAGGCTGGACTTCCCAACACTCATAATCTATGAGTCGGGTACTAAAGGTTGGACCACTAACTACCAGCCCAACCTCTCACTTGACCCTAGCATCTTCTGAACCCTGCCAGCAAGGTACTGTATTTGCACTGTGGTTCCAGCAGCCTTGTGAGGATGCTTTAGGCTGGTCCTCTTGCCGCTGAAACATTTGTCAGTACACCTGCTGTCCTTGCAAAGCAAACAGTGTTGAAAACACACCTCGGGCCCAAAGTAGCCACCCCTCTTCACTCCCAAGCAGTCTTTCATCATCCAGGAGGTACTGCAAGGGGCCAGTACCCTGGAAGACCCCCTCTCAGTCCTCTTGTTGGTCCAAAGGAACCATAACTCTTTCCAGAGAAGACTCTTGCGCCCTACACTCCTTCCTCATATTGGCCAGGGGAAGGCTGCCCGTGCAATAGTCCACTTACAAGGGCTCAACACAGACCGTGAAGATGACTGGAGCACTGTAGACCTTTAGGCCTCATCCAGAAGAGAGAAGGAACACCATTTCTGCATCACTTTGCATCTGCATATAGCCATGTGTAAACCTCCAAATGTTCTGAACAGATTCTACAAGAAACAATACATGGAAGAGTATGGGTCAGTGATGAGGTGTTTTCCTGGCATGCAGAAATTCCTGAGTTCCAGCCCTAAGGCAGCATTAACCGGGCTTGGTGGTGAGTGCCTGTAATCCCAGCACTCAGGAGAGATGGGGCAGAAAGATCCACAAATCAAGTGTCACTCTCAGCTGCAAAGTGAGCTCAAGGCCTGTCTGGCTACATGAGACACCATTTTTAAAAAAACAGATGATAGATGGATGGATGGATGAATGGATGGATGGATGGATGGATGGATGGATGGATGGATGGATGAATGGATGGATGGGTGGATGGATAGGTAAGTAGGTAGAGATAGATAGATAGATAGATAGATAGATAGATAGATAGATAGATAGATAGATAGATGAAGCAGTCAGAAATTGGACAACCTAGATGTTCATAAGTGGATGAATGGATAAAGAAAAATGTGGTATATTTACATAACAGAATATTACTCAACTATTAAAAAAATGAAATTTGCAGGTAACTGGATGGAGTTAGAAAAAAAATCCTGACTGAGGTCACCCAGAACCAGAAAGACAAATATCATATTTAATTATAAATATGGAAAATATATTCACTTATTTGTGGGTGTTAGCGGTTAAGACATCAATAAACAAGTTAATTCATATAACCCCAGAGGTTTAGGTATTGAGTAAGGTAAGAGACTATGGATGAGAGACAGATCTCCCTAAGAAGGGAACATGAACATATTCAAAACCACAGAGAAACCCTGTCAAAAAAAAAAAAAAAAAAAAAAAAAAAAAGAAGGGAACATAAAATAGATAGCTATAGATGGAGGGGGGACTGTAAAGGAAGGATCAAATGAGGAGGGGGATGGGAGAGGGGATGAGAGAGAGAGAGAGAGAGAGAGAGAGAGAGAGAGAGAGAGAGAGAGAGAATACAATACAAAGAGGGGCAGCTAAAACTCAGGGTCATTTGAGAGGTTTATGGAAACCTAATATAACAGAAGCTTCCTAAAATACATCCATATATGAAGTTGATCTAAATGAAATTGCCAAATAAAGGGAAAGACAGGGCACCAGCAGGAAATCTCTCATTACCAAATGAAGTTCTCAGTACCGAGAATGGTTTATATCTAAATGAGTGTTGACCAAAAGGGGACCCATGAGAACCCCCAAACAACTCGGGCTATTACCAAGGCTATTGGTTGCTCTCCACAAACTGCGGGTAAGACCCTACTGCTGAAGACACCTACACAACTCACTGAACATGGTGAAGTCGCGGTGGGGTTTACCTAAAGCCTTCACCCTTACTGACTAGTGTTTAGGGTCCTAGAAGATACTCTGCATGCTACCCAAGGAGAAAGATAAACATCAACCCAGCTGCAAACCTTAGATCTAGAGTGACTTGCCTCCACGATACCCTGATGCCACAGTAGGAGTAACCAATCAAAATCTGACTTGACTTAAGGCCCCCTCCATGAGATGGAACCCATACCCGACACTGATTGAATGACCTAGAACCTAAGACTAGATAGGCTACAGACCTGGAGGGAAACCAAACACTACTGTTCTGCTAGAGGAATACAGCAATAAAATGACTCTTACAACATACTGTTATACTCATAGATCAGTGATCATCAGACGCTTCCTCCTGCAGTAGATGAGAAGAGATCCAGAGACCCACAGCCAGACAATGTGCAAAGGGTGAGATCTTGGAACAGTCAGCCCTAAATGGGACGTCTCCTTTAACTCCTACCCTTGGGGCTCAGGGAAGCCTGCGGAAGAGCAGATGGACAGATTGTAAGAGCCAGAGAGGATGGAGGAGATCAAGAAAACTAAGCCTTCTAACACAGCAGGACTGACATAAATGAACTCGCAGAGAGGAAGCAGAGTGTACAGATCTGCCCTGGATGGGGTCCTAAAGCTCAGAGGAGAAGTGGACACAAGCCCCAGCCCTAGTCTAGAAGGTAGCTCCCACTGATAATCATTTACAAATGAAAACTTCCTTTTCTCCAAGGGAGTCTCATTGGGGAAACAATCTAAAGTGTAAGGCCCCGTGCCCAGCAGTAGACAGCCAATACAAAATTAACTCAGTGGCATCTTTGGAGTCTCTTTGCTGCAAAATGTTGTATTAGAGCATTCTTTTTCTTTTTCAACCTAACAGGTCCTTTGTGTATATATTATGACTTAACATTTTTGTGTTTTTACAGGATTCCTGTGTGTACAAACCTGTGTGTCTCTGCATCTATGTGTTTCTCGGGCTTTTTCTTTGGCTCTTTTTCTGTTTGTTTTGTCCTATTCCAACTTGTTTGCTTTTGTTTTTATCTTGTCTTATTCTATTTTATTTTATTATTATTCCTTAGATGCCTGTTTGTTTTCTAATGAAAGACAAAAACAGTGTGGAGCTGGGTGGGAGGGAAGAACTGGGTAGAGTTGGGGAAGGAAAACTAATCAGAACGTATTGTATGGGTGGAAAAAATCTATTTTCAACTAAAAGATAAAAGCAAAAACTTAAGACATTCTTGGCATAATGGTGCTGAGCAAACCAAGGTGACTGCCAGCAGTGCCTGGCGGGAGAAACTGGGGAGGGCTGTGCTTCTCTCCTGCTTGTTAGGGAAGTGAGGTCGTGAAGATCAAAGGCTTTTATTCTGTTACTTGAAGCAGGTTTTACTCTTATTTCAAATCTGAATGCTGAGGAGCCACCCCACTTCTCTCTGCTATCATTGACAGTCTTCAAAAGGTTTCTCAGTCTAATTTTATTAGAATTATTTTATTGTTCTTTTGGGCTTAAACTTTTTATCAAGAGGAAATGTTAAACACATCAATACAGTAATTCAAGTTATTGTGGTATTAGAATTAGTATTAGAATTAGTGCCCGGACAAATGGATGGAACTGGAAAAAATTATCCTGAATGAGGCTACCCAGACACAGAAAAACAAACATAAGTGGATATTAGCAGCTGAGCAAATGATAGGGGTCATGAGAGTTACAGCAGGTGACAACTAGTGTTCAGATGACAATCCACCAGAGAAATGATTACCCAGTGGAGGTTAATCCTGTCCAGACAAGATCTACAGGACCATTGGCTCTGGAACTTGTTGCTCACTTTAATAAAGCAGCTTGGTGTCTCCCCAATACCTGCATTGTAATCTCATGTGATGTGGGCACATGTATCTGTGGGTGATCAGGAAGATGACTTTTCATTTGACTGTATATAATTTTGATATACAGAATACACACTGGGACATGTTTTATAACTGGATCTATTTGTCCTACAACGACTGCAAACACTTAAAAGCTTGCCTCTTTCTTTTGCTTATTGGGTGATTTCCCCCTGCTCTGTGGGTCCCCTGGTAAGAAAATTTAGTCATGTCTAAAACCTTGGTTCCCACAGTCAAATCTCTGCTCCATTCCCTGAGATAAACTTAGAAGCCAGCTCCCTACAGTTATCTTTTATTTGACAGGACATTTTGGTCAGGAGAGGAGTCTTTCAAATAGACCACCTTCAGTGCCTTCAAAGACACATCTTTGTCTGGCACGGCCGAGCTTATTTGATTAATGGTTCTTCCTGATAAGGAGACCAGGTGTACCAAATTCACTGCAGCCAATTTGGAAAACTGCTAACTCAGTTGACCCCTGCACTAACCTTGAAGAAGCTATTAACTCCCTATATCTACCCTCACCTGGGTTTACTGACACCGGATTTTAACCTAGAAAAGTAGTCGTTACGATATGGTGCAAGAATGACCTTGGCTGCAGGTCCCACGGTGGGTGAGGTCCAAACTGTGGCAGGTGACAGAATACGCCAAGCAGAGAGAGCTTGAGTGTGGAATTTTATTAATGAGAGAAGGAAGGAGGAAATGGGAGGAGAGCACAGGCGAGGGAGGGAGGGAGAGAGACAGAGACCTGCCTGCCTCTTCAGAAGAAAGGCAGGGAAGAGAGAATGATCAGGAGTGGGCAGAGCTCGTCTCTTAAAGGGACCTTTGCACCTGCATACAGTCAGGGAACTTGCCACATGCTGAGGGGTAACTGTGTCAGGTTCCCAGGGGTGCCTGGATACTAACAGTACTATCATGCATGAACTCCCTTTCTCCCTTCTTAGAAAGCAAAGCCTCCTAAATCAGCTCTTTTTTGCTTCTCAGTACCTCCTGGGTGTCTTTCTAGCCACACCTCCCTGGGGCCATAAAGATGTTGATGGTGTCACTCAGGACAGCTGTTATCTGCGTTTTGACCCTCAGAAACTCAACTCTGTTACTTGCAATTACCAGAGAATTGCCTTCGTTTGTGGGTGTGTATATAAACTGAAGACCTTGCAGCACGGGGTGGTGGGGCACTGTGTGAACTCATTCCATACTTCTTTTTTTGTTGTTGCTTTGGTTTTGTTTGTTTGTTTTACAAGACAGGGTTTCACTGTGTAGCTTTGGAGCCTGTCCTGGCACTCACTCTGTAGACCAGGCTGGTCATGTGGGATTCCCCTCTGTATGCTGTGAATATCGTTGGTTAATAAAAGAACTGTTTTGGGCCTATAGCAGAGCTATAGGGGAACAGAGCTAGGCCGGGAAAACTAAACTGAATGCTGGGAGAAAGGAGGCAGTCAGAGAGAAGCCATGTACCCCCACTGGACACAGACGCCGGAACTTTTCCTGGTAAGCCACAGCCTCGTGGTGATGCACAGATTAATGGAGATGGGTTAAATTAAGATGTAAGATTTAGCAAATAAGAAGCTAGAACTAATGGGCCAAGCAGTGATTTAATTAATATAGTATCTGTGTGGTTATTTCAGCCAGAAACGAACAAGCAGTGTCCTTACTACAGGCTGGCTTCAAACTCACAGAGATCCACCTGCCTCAAATTTTCTAAGCTTTTTAGCTATGTTGAGGCAACTGAACCTTGACAGGGAGTAGTAGTGCTGGACTCTACTGGCTCCCAATAATCATGCTACAGTCCACAGTCTGAGAAAGGCTAAGTAACAAAGAGATCTCTGGGAGGGATGCATGGATCTCCTTAGGAAGGGGAAATAGAAGTTTTTTGGGTTTTTTGTTTTGTTTTTTTAGTTGGTTTTTTTTTTTTTTTTTTTTTTTTTTTTTTTTTTTTTTTTTTTTTTTTTTTTTTTTTTTGTATTTCAAGACAGGATTTCTCTGTAGCTTTGGAGCCTGTCCTGGAGCTAGCTCTTGTAGACCAGACTAGCCTCAAACTCACAGAGATCCACCTGCATCTGCCTCCCAGTGCTGGAATTAAAGGTGTGTGCCACCACTGCCCAGCTGAAATAGAAGAGACTTTGAGGTGTACTGGGGACAGATGGAGATGGGAACAGGGGGGATCACTGCAGGGGCAGGGATGGAGGGACAGAGTACAGAGAGACATGCCTGGAATTGAAGGGCATTTGAGGGTGATGTGGGAACTCAGTGCAGTAAAAACTCCCAGGAACCTACAAGGTGACCTAGTAGACTGGACTCCCAGTCATAGAGGATACAGAGCCTGAACCGGTCATCTTCCATAACCAGGCCTGGCTTCCAATGGTGGGACTGGGACACCAATCCAGCCACAAAACCTTCAACCTACAATCTATCCAGACTGCAAGATGTGTGTGGCAATGGAGACACAGAGCTTGTGGGAGTGGCCAACCAATGACTGGTCTAATTGGAAACCCGTGCCAGGGGTTAATTAACCCATATATGTTGAAAGAACTGGAGGGATCAGAGCTCTACCCTGCCTTTTTGGATGACTCTTTTTGGCAGGGCAGGCTAGACAGAAACAAAGGAAGCTCAAAGATGAACACACTGGAAGAGAGGCATCAGGACTGGAGTCTCAGGCCTAGGTTCAGCCCAAGAATCCCTTGACGCATGCCAACCCTCAGCAGTTGGGGAAGAAGAGTGCAGGGCTGCTTAGGGCCTTACCCAACTTTCTGAAAGCCACAGCTTTGCTTGGGCCTCAGGTAATCTCCCCGCCCGACCCCATGGCCATTCTCAGGGAGAATCCCCCTCCTCTGCTTCCCTAACAAGAATGGGCTGGGCTGGATCCTGGACTGCAGCAGGTGGGAAAGAACCCAAACCCTCCCATCATTTACCAGGAAAGATTTGGATGTGCCTGATGCTACATCACAGTTAACCTGGACAGATGAGAGTGTGCCAGCTGTGTAATCACAGACTGCGCGCGTGCATACCTGGAGCTTCCATGTATAAGGAGGGACTCAGATACAACCAAGGTCTTTGACAAGGTCCTCTGTTGAAAACACACCTCTGCCTTCAATCTTGTGTCAACTTTCACCTCTCAGCCCCCAAAGAGAACGCATTTGCCTCTCCCTCCCTCCCTCCTTCCCTTATACCAAAGCCCTCATCTTGGCTTCCATGGGTCCATGGCGGGCAGATTCTACTTAAAAGCTGGGTTCTTGAGTTTGCAATAGTGCCAGGATTCACAAGTTTCAAGTCCTGAAGGGCTTCTAGTAGCTGTTCCCGGGCAGCACCAATAAAGGAATTCTCCAGGAAGGTGGGCAGGCCTCCTACACCATCACGAAGGATGTACGGACGCACCCGCACCAGGCCCAGTAGAAGGGGTGATTCTTTTGCCTGCTCTTGGGACCCTTTCCTTCCTACTGGGTTGCCTTGTCCAGCCTTGATATGAGAGCTTGTACCTAGTCCTACTGAATCTTGTTACGCTGTGTTGGGGGAAAACTGAGGTTGAGATGTATTGTGAAAACAAAAAGAAAAAAGGAAAAATTAAATTAAAGATGGAGAGAGATTTAGGAGAATAAACTGTAAAGATGCTGTTATGGGTCCCATAGAAAACTGTCAGAAGCGGCAGCTGGGTAAGAAGATGGAATGGAAATGTTCCGGTAAGCTGTGTAAAACCTCCCGCATTCCTCTGTGACGTTGGTCTCTTTCCTCTCCAGTTGTGAGAATTGAATTTAGGGCCTCACAGTTGACAAATGCTGTCCTACTGAGCTATGTTCCCAACCCTCATCTGTGATTTTTGACCTAAAACAATAGTAGTGACCTCTCGTTCAAGAACAATATATCCTATTGCATGCTTCCAAACCAGTTTGGAAAAATAAATGAAAAGCAAAAAACAGTTTTGATTAATGAATGTTTATTCGTCTCTTTTTTAAAAAAGAAAGGTACGATGCATAGAAATGACTCTAAGGGGAAGTGAGAGGACCTGAAGGAGAAGAAAATTCACTTCCTATTTCATCCCTTTTTACATATTTTTAATTATTTTAATAATGTCACGTATTACTTTTATAACCAAACTAAAACTAGTTAATTAAGATCTGAGGGCGGTTTAAGTACATCAAGTTCAAAAGACTTCACTGACATAATAGTTAATTAAAATGCCACAAAGCTCCAAAGCATATTAGACGGAATGGTTTTGTTCACAAGAGCAACTAGAGGGATACAATTCAAGACATGGGCAAAATCTACAAGAAATTCTACTGAGGAACATAAAAAAATAATTGGATAAATCGAAGAGCAGATCCCATTCTTGAGAAACTCAATAATTTTAAATTGTCGATTCTCCCTAAATTAAACTATAAATTTAATGCTGTCTCAATAAAAATGACAACAGAGTGGAGGGATGTGGCAAACTGTTTATAAGGCTCATACAAGAAGGTGGAAAGCTCTGTATGTAAATATGCATGGGTGTGTGCATGTGTTTCTATAGATGTGTACACATGTGCACAGCAGCTAGGAGCTGACCTCAAGTGTCTTCCTCAATCACTTTTCATCTTCTTTATTGAGACAGGATCTTTAACTGAACCTGGGAGCTCATCCATTCAACTAGACTAGCTGGCTACCAAGTTCCAGGGAAATATTTGTCTCTCTATCCTCTTGCTGGGGTTGCAAATGTGTGATGTGCTCCTGGATTTTTATGTGGGTTGCTGGGGATCCAAACTCAGGTCCTTGCTTGCACTTGGTCCACTGCGCCATCTCCCTAACCCCAGGATGTTGGGACCATTTAGAGGCCTGGCTTCCAGCTGCTCTCCCCTGCTAGTGACCTTTACTTGGCCTTCTGATTTGAGCTACGGAAAGCTGTGTCCAGCTCTGCTTCCTGAGCACATGTTGCCTTGGCCTTGATTGAGGATCAGGAGATGAGGTTTCACCTGCTGGCCCACCTGGCTGTGTTGGGTATATAATCCTTTGTGGTACTCTTCATTAAAGGGCTTCTTTACCAGTCACTAGAGGGTGTTTGTGTGTGTGTGTGTGTGTGTGTGTGTGTGTGTGTATGTGTACTGTTTCTGTGTGTCTTTGTGTGTTTCAATCTCCAGCCCCTTGCCCAAAGCTCACGAATGGTCCTGTAGTGCAGGCACCACAATACAGGAGTAGTGCCGTACTGTCACGTACTACAGACTGTAAGATGAAGGGCCAGGCCTGCTTGTTTGTTGTTGGGGGTTTCTGTCCTGCCCGTACCCCCAGCTGTTTAGTCCCAGAGAAAAATCACACAGAGATCGCTATAAGTTATAAAGCTGATTGGCCCATTAGCTCTAGCCTCTCACTGGCTAACTCTCACATCTTGATTAACCCATTTTCTGATCTATGTTAGCCATGTGGTTCAGTACCTTTTTTCAGTGGGGCAGATAGCATCCTGCTGCTTCGGTGGTCTGAACAGGAGAGGGAGGAATCAGCTTCCCCCTTCCCAGAATTCTCTTGTTCTCATTACATCATTTCTACTTCCTGTCTGGTTTTTCTGCCTATATTTCCTGCCTGGCCAATCAGCATTTATTTATAACATGATTGACAGAATACAGACAATTCTCCTGCACCAACAGGCGGGTGCTACACCAGGAAAACTTTTAACCCTCTAGAGAGAGCACTTTGATACCACATGTACTGGCTGGCCTCAAACTCACAAGGATCTACCTGCTGCTGCCTCCCAAGTGCTGGGATTAAAGGCACATGCCACCATATCTGGCTGACAGCTCACATTATTTTATCTATTTGCTGAAGTACTAAAAGTTCCTACCGAAGGCTGGAGCTGCATCTCATCTGCGAGTGCTTGCCTAGCACACACGAAGGCCTGGGTTGAGTCCCCAGCCTAAAACCAGGTGTGGTGGCACACACACTTAACTCCAGCACTCCAGAAGTAAGAGCAGGATCAGGCATGGAAGTCCATCCTCAGTTGCATATCAGTGTCAAGGCCAGGCTGGAAGTTTTAATAAAATAAAGCAAAGTTTCTACAGTAATCATAGACTCACATGCTACTCATTCGAATGATTTTTTTTTCCATGTGTGTGTGTGTGTGTGTGTGTGTGTGTGTGTGTGTTCCTAGTGTGCAGCGAGACCAGAGTATCACCTTGCTAGTTGTGTCTCAGGCACAATCCACTTTATTTTTTTTAAGATTCATTTGCATTATTTGTAATTATGTGTATTCATGTGTCTCTGAGTGTAGGTTTGTACACACGCCTACAGGTGCCAATGGAGACCAGAAGGGACAGAATCTACCGGAGCTGGAGTTACAAGCAACTGTGATCCATCTGACATGGACGCCAAGAATGGAACTTGAGTCCTTGGCAAGGGCAGGATGCACTCTTAACTACTAGGCCATCTCTCAACAACACCCCTTTCTGAGATAGATCTCACTGGGCTGGAGCTCCTCAAGCAGGCTGAGTAAGTCCCGGAATCCTCCTGTCTCCACCACCTCCCCAGCTCTGGGATGACCAGTGATAGATATGGAGAGAGAGAGAGGGAGAGAGAGAGAGAGAGAGAGAGAGAGAGAGACAGAGACAGAGACAGAGAGACAGAGCAGTTTCTTTCTTTCTTTTTTTCAAAACAGGGCTTCTCTGTGTAGCTTTGGAGTCTGCCCTGAAACTCTCTGTAGACTAGGCTGACTTTGAACTCACAGAGCTCCGCCTGCCTCTGCCTCCCAAGCACTGGGATTGAAGACATGTGCCTCTACCACCCGGCTACATTGCAGCTTCTAAACTAACCCTCCACTTGTCTCCTGCCCAACCTTAAAGGGAGCTGTAACACTAGAATCACAAAGCAGACAGACCCATTGCTACCCTCATGAAAACAGCTGTGTGAAAAGAGACACACATGGTTGTACAAAAAGATGTGTATCAGTAAGGGGAGTCAGACACACAGACATGGGACACATGATACAGCCATTCTCCTCTAGAGGGACAGAGAGAGTTTCTGTGTGTCAGACTTAAGCTTGAGCATAAACAAGACAGCAGGTGGGGAAGTGGGGAAGACGGAACATACACTAGGCAGGGGTGCCTTCTGGGTAGATCAGAGTGCTCTCAAGGAACATACACTAGGCAGGGGTGCCTTCTGGGTAGATCAGAGTG
>NW_004949098.1:1102392-1103315 GCF_000317375.1 Microtus ochrogaster | reverse complement strand
ATCTGTAGGAGCAGTGGAGGAGGACCACCCATGCATCTGTGCCCAGCTGTTGGCTGCTGGCTCTCAGTAGATGCCTGCCCACTACCCTCATCCCAAAGCAGACTGTATACTAGTTTTCTAAATTGCTATAAAACTCTGAGAATCAGCTAGGCACGGTGCTGCACACCTTAAATGTCAGCAAAGAGGCAGAGACAGGCAGAGCTCTGTGGATCTGAGGTCACCCTGGTGAATGAACTCACTATGTGGTGAGTTCCAGGCTAGCCAGGGCCACCCAATGAGAATCTGTCTCAAATAAACAAACAAGGAGAATCAGATGCTGGATAAGTACAATCCTTTCAAAAAGCCTCACACAGGAGTGGGAAAGCAGCACTATCAGAAAAGCGCTCACAATACAAGTGGAGAAACCTGAGTTCAAGCCCAAAAACCCACATGCAAAAAGCCAGCACAACGCCTGTAATTCCAGAGCTGGGGAGGCAGAGACAGGAGGATGGCTGTGGCTCGCTGGCCCACCAGCCTAGTCTACTTGGCCAGTCCTGGGCCAATAAGAAAAGCAAGCCCTTGCGGAATGACCCCCAAGGCCTCCACATGTGCACTCCTGCATGTACTTATGCTTGCACACACACACAGTGTTTGCTGAAGAACCCTTGCTAAATTCTCCTAGGACTGATCTACTGAGACACTCCAGGCTCTGCTGGGCCATGAGTGCATATGGCTATCAGAACTCACTGGCTCTTACTGCATACCGGCACCAATTTTCTCTCACCTGCTGATATGGTTGCTTTCTTGGTCCTGTCCCCAGTGTCACCCCAGTGGAGGGCTGCTTCCTACCTTGTGTCCAAGGCGCTCTCTCTCTCTCTCTCCCTCTCTCTCTCTCTCTCTCTCTCTCTCTCTCTCTCTCTCTCTCTCTCTCTCTCTCTCTCCTG
>NW_004949098.1:1083923-1102292 GCF_000317375.1 Microtus ochrogaster | reverse complement strand
CTCTCTCTCTCTCTCTCTCTCTCTCTCTCTCTCTCTCTCTCTCTCTGTCTCTCTGTCTCTCTGTCTCCCTCTCTCCCTCCTCCCTCAACTTTTTACTTTTGCAGACTGCTTGATGAAATTACTGTTTTACGTTGCCAGTCATTAAAAGTGACCTTCAGGACAAAGCTAATTTTGTATCTCTCTTTTGGCATGCAACCAAAAGGAAGCATCCAGTGCAAAAAGGAAGCATCCAGAAATAATCCTTCAACACCCAGCCAGCATCGCCCTGGAATTTTACTATTCCAAAGCACAAAACACAGAGTCTCTCAGAGCACGCAAGAGGCGTCAGCAATGCTGTCAGCAGCCTATTGTTTTGAAATAATTTTTCAGAATAATTTTCACTTGTCCCGCAGCGGTGCGCATTTCCTGAAGATACCTTGAGCATCTTTAGAGAATTCATTATAGTGACTTGGGCTGTCTGAAAGGCTGGCTGTTGACCTCTGCTTTATGACACGTGGGTATGCCACCCGTCAGATGAGGACGGCAAGCCCAGAGCTCCCTGGTCAGTTTCTATTTATCTTCTCTAATGAGGTAGAGATGTTTATTACCAGCTCATCGGAAATACGCCATGAGCTGCCCGACATAGATGTCTTTTCAAAACCAAGTCTTTCTCTGTGACACTGGACTCTATTAGGAACAGGAAGTGTAAGAGGCAGATTGTCTTTCTTAGGTAAAAGCTCTCCAGTTGTCTCCAAAGAGGCCCTTCAGGGTGACATTAATAATCTTTGAGAGTGTGTTTCAGGCTAAGAAACCTGGGGTTATTAGCACATCAAAATGAGCCTCTTCTCAGGAAGGAACACTCATTAGCTGACTTGGTATCTGACATGCCAGCAAGCCTTCGCTCATGAATTTCCCTTCTGAGAGTTAGAAATCACCCTCATTTCTTATGTAGAGCTTCTGTTACCACAGGCCACACACATTCACAACGGGAGAGTCCGAAATACTCTGTAAATAAAGATAAGACCCAGCTAACAAAAGCCCACTACAGAGTTGCATTTGCTTTCTGTCCTAACAAATAATCATGATGTATTTCCTCTCCATTCCAAAATATACCATGCTATTCTGCAGTGGCTACCTTGGTTGGCTGGTTGGTTGGTTCATTCGTTCGTTCGTTCATTTGCTCGTTCGTTGGTTTGTCTGAAACCCAGGCTAGCCCCCAGCTTGTTATGTTGCTGAGGGTAACTTCAAACTCCTGATCGTGCAGTTTCCCCCTGAAGGGTGCTGGGATTACAGGCTTCCCCAACCACATCCGGTTTGATGCAGGGCCAGGAGTGAAGGCCACACACACACACACACACACACACACACACACACACACACACACACACCACACACACGCTAGGCAAGCACGTGACCTGGTGAATTCCGTCCCCAGCTTTCCACTGCCTTCTGAACTACATAGCGCTGCAATATGTTAGACTCACTTCGTTACTGAAGCACAACACTTCACTATTGAACATGAAACTAGAGGGCGGGAAATACCCAGTTTGAAAATAGGCATCCGAGTAAAGAGACCACGATGCAGATCTCACCCTCTCCTCAACCAAGCACAATATTCATTCCCGCACATCAGCAGGCATTGTTATTTATTTGTTTGTTTGAGACAGGGCCTCATGTAGCCCAAGTTGGTCTCAGGCTCACTGTGCAGCCTAGGCTGGCCTAGCCTTCCTCATTCTCCAACCTCCACATTCCCAGTGCTCGGAAGACGGGTGTGTCTCACCTGGAGGCAGCAAGCTGTTTCTAGAAGAGCTCTAAAAGCTTCAACACCTGGCTGGCATCCTGCATGAATAGATAATTCTGCTCTCAGAAGCCATAGGTCATTAAACAAAAATTCCGGGGCCTGGTGCGGGATACCTGCCCAAGAGCTGTTAGCCAGGGAGACTGCAGAGGCTTTCAAAACAATGGAAGATGCAGGACGTGATGGCTCACACTTTTAATCTCAGAACGCAGGAGACAGAGGCAGGTGGATGGATCTCTGTCAGCTAGAAGCCAGCCTGGTCTGTATAGTGAATTTCAGAACAAATAAGTTTACACAGACTCTTGTCTCAAAAACAGAAAAATGTGAAAATGGAAGCTATTGTCATTGCTCTTGGTCGCCTACCAGAACTAGATAAAAAGACCCCCATTGCTGGAGACACCACAAACTCTGGAAACACAGATAAATCAAGTAGGAACTCATGTAGCCCAGCTTCCTCCCAGCTGACTGGCATTCATAGCACTGAAAGGTGGCATGCAGACTGCAGGGCAGAAAAGGCATTAGCAGACTTACCCAGCTGTGGACCCTGGTACCAACAATACTGACCTGCCAGACAAGATGCCATAGCGGTATGAGTGCCTGGGGGGCAGTCAACCCCTCTCTAGTTGGCTATCAGGACTTTTCCTTGGGGATGAACATCTACCCAGGATTATCCACTGTTTAAAGTCCACAGCAGTAGGAGGTCATAGACCCTAGGGGAGAACTCACTATGCTAAAAAGACAGGCAGCCTAACTGCTTTCTACCTCTCAGCTGGAAAAACTCAATTTCTGCAGTGGGAGACAGTTAATGCAGGACTACTGCTCAAAGGACAGATAAGGACATTTATATCACCCCTTCCAAGGCCCAGGAGACAACACAGAGGGGGATGGAAGGATTCTAAGACTTAAAGATTAGGAAAGAATGCTGTGAAATATTGTCTTCTGGATAAAGCATGGCCGATGTAGTCATGGACACACAGCAAGTGTGTGCACAAAAAACAGCCAGGCAGTGGTTGCTCATGACTTTAATCCAGAGGTTTCCCAACCTTGCTAATGCTTTGATCCTTTAATAAAGCCCGTATGTTTTGGTGACCTCCTATCTTAGTTAGGGGTTCTATTGCTATGAAGAAACACCATGACCACGGTAACTCTTATAGAGGAAAACATCTCACTGGGGCTGGCTTGCAGTTTCAGAGGTAACATACAGTCCATTACCAGCATGGCGGGAAACATGGTGGCATGCAGACAGACATAGTGCTGGAGAAGACGCTGAAAGTTCTACATTTTGATCCACAGGCAGCAGGAGAGACTGTGTCCCATACTGGGCATAGCATGAGTATATGAGGCCTCAAAGCCTGCCTTCACAGTGACACATTTCCTCCAACAAGACCACACCAACTCCAGGAACAAGGGCACACCTCCTAATAGTGCCATGCCTTATGGGCCAAGCATTCAAACACATGAGTCTATAGAGGTCATACCTATTCAAACTACCACACCCCCAACCATAAATCTAAAGTCATCTGAGAAAAAAGCCTCAGTAGAGAAACTGCCAGGATCAGCTTGGTATGTGGGCATGTCTGTGGGAGATGACTTTGACAATTAACTGATATGGGGGCTCAGCCCACTGTGGGCAGTGCCATCCTTAGGCTCTGGGCAGGTTAAGAGACCTAGCTAGGCATGAGCCTGAAGCATTTGCTACCGGGTTTCAGGTCCCTTCCTTGACTTCCCTTCATGATGGACCAGGACCTGGGAACATAAGATGAAATAAACCCTTTCTTCCTCCAAGTTGCTTGTGGTCAGGGTTTTATCACAGCAATAGAAAGCAAACAAGAATTGACCGAAAGAAATATTTGCCTCTTTAAAAATGCAGAATTCTGCTAACATCATTTCAAATTCGAAACAAACATATTGCAGCTGACAAAATTAAAATAGAACAAAAATACCTCCTCAAGAAAAACAAGTTTCTATGAGAAAGGAGGGAAGAAACATAAAACCCAAGATGAGACAGAGAACATTCTAAACCAATAATTAGAAAACATACAAGGGAAAAATGCTTACACTCGAGC
Source organism: Microtus ochrogaster (assembly GCF_000317375.1). Taxonomy (NCBI): domain Eukaryota; kingdom Metazoa; phylum Chordata; class Mammalia; order Rodentia; family Cricetidae; genus Microtus; species Microtus ochrogaster. The sequence goes on along the minus strand of NW_004949098.1, from coordinate 1,098,449 downwards.
TGCTCTGAGCTACTTAGCGTGAAGTGGAACCATCAGATCCCCAGCTCTAGTACAAATGAAAAACAAGACTGCAAATTTTTCTAACCTTTGTTATGAGATGCTCTTTATAACACTCGGCCTCGGGCTGAGGATGCACAAGGGGCTGGGTCTAATCCCCAGCACTTGAGAACACTTGAGAAGGCAGAATTAGAACTTCAGGGTCACCCTCGTCTACACAGCAATTTCAAGGCCATCCTGGAACACTTGAGACCTTGTCTCAAAAAGCTATGTTGAGGTTAGAGAGATAGCTCTGTGGTTAAAAGCGCAAACTTCTTCTCTCACAGAAGACAGGAGTTTGATTCCCAGAACCATGTCAGGCAGCTCACAGCTGCCTATAACTCCAGCTCTACGGGGATCCAGTTGACACCTCTGACCTCTTCAGGCAAGCATGCTTATGTGAACTAACACACACATGCATACAAAAGGTGCTGACAGAGATTATTGGGCTTTACAATGTTAGCATCGGGTTTTAGTGACTCATGTTTTCCTCCATCTAGCTCAACTCTAGCATGACAGACAGACAGACAGACAGACAGACAGACAGACAGACACACTGGAAATGCCCAACCCCTTCTGGTCCATTAACCCACGAGTGACACTGAGAATACAGGAGATCCTGACAAGGGAAGTCCTGCTGCTCCAGTCTTAAAAAGATAAGCAAAAACGCAGGGAGTCCTGGTAGTCCAAGAGCCTCATTTAAGTCAACTCGCCAACAGAGCGGAACACAAATAAGAATTACTCAGCAGACATTAAAATATATATGTGGTGGGACTGGGACTAAGCATTTGCATAATGCATTTGATAAATGCAAATTAAAACCACAGTGACACGCTGCTAGCCATGACAGTGACTGGATGTTTATATTTCAAGAGCCCGCTTACTTTTACGCCAGTAAAAGAACTTGAAAGTCACATGAAGCAGGGACAAGAGCTCCCAGCAACAAAGCACTACACAGAACATGAAGGCTGGGGTGGGGCCAGGGGCTGTGGCAAACTCACTAGACTGAGATCAGCAGAGAAAACCACCACCAAAGCCAGATGCTGGGGCCACAGTGACCAGGACCATCTCCTGGAGAACTCGCAACTTGTCATTACGGCAGATCTGAGTCAGAGTCTATCCATGCAGGCCACCATTGATCTTAGCCCCAGGACACTGACCGAGTTGACTCATTGTTCCCCGTATCCACAAAACCCGCAACAATTAAAAAAGGCCTTTTCTCTCCAGCTTGACTTTGACATCCTTTTACCCTCGGCCAAGAGAAAGTGCTGCTGCTTTTCAGGGAACGTGTATTGGGGCCTCCTGAGGTACCCCAGGATAATCAACTTTAAAGTCAATTGACTAGTCAAGCTAAATTATAATCTACATTTTTTTTGTTGTTTGTTTTTTTGCTTGTTTGTTTTGTTTTTGCCTGTAATATGACATCACAGTATGTCACCAGGGGAAAGAGGTCTAAAGATCAGGAGATAAGACACTTGTTAGACTGCATGCACTTACATGTAGATTTTACATGCATTTTACATGATGTAGCACTCAAAAGTAGAAAGCAAACAAAAATCAAAATGTCCTAATTGAATTCAATACCAACTTTTTTTCTTTTGAGACAGGGTCTCACTATGTAGACCTGACTAACCTCACACTTGGAGATCCACCTGCCTCTGCCTCATGCATGCTGGGAGTAAAGACGTGCGCCGCCATGCCTGGCTCAATACTACTACTTTTTAAAATAATGGGCATTGCTTTTGTAACCTATTTTATGTGTAAGAGTGTTTTGCCTGCAGGTGTGTAAGCACACCACATGGGTGCCTGGTGTCCACAGAGGTCAGAAGAGCATGTCAGATCCCCTGGAACTAAAGTTAGGGATGGCTTTTAGTCATTATGTGGAACTGGGAACCAACCGTGTGCTCTGTAAGAGCAACAAGTGTTCTTAACCACAAACCAACTCTCTAGTCCCATAGGATGGTTTTATCTACCTAATCTTGTTTATTTATCGATTCATTCATTCATTCATTCATTTCGAGACAGAGTTTCTCTGTGTAGCCTAAACTGTCCTAGAACTCATTCTTCAGAGCAGGCTGGCCTTGAACTCAGATCTGCTGGCCTCTGCCTCCTGACTGCTGGGATCAAAGATATGCATCACTGTTCCTGGAAATTTCAAGAGTACTAACTCATATTGTTCTAGTGACAGCATCTAATACCCTTTCAGTTTATATTTTTAAAGAGTATGACATCAATAAGGAATTTTTATTTTTCAGGAATGTGGCCAAAGCAGATGGTTCAGCAAGTAGAAGTATTTGCTACATCCACAGGAGAAGCAGAGTTCAAATCCCCAACACCCATACAAACGCTGGGTGGGCATGGCCACCCACCAATAAGTCCAACACAGAGGCAGGTCGGAGCTGCTGGGACCAGAGCTAGTTGGCTAGATTAATCAGACTAGTAAGCTGCAAGCTCGGAGTTTAATTTAGAGGCCTTGCCTCAATAAATAAAGTGGAATGACTGAAGAAGACAACCAAACTCTGGCTTACACACATATGTGAACATGCATGCACACCACATACACACACACATGCACACACACAAATGAAAATAAATACCAACATTAACCTTGCTATAGAAAGAAATGCTGATAACATATACTATTAGTCTCTCCCACTATTGGCCAAAACCTGTCATTTTAATTTCCTCTTGAATAAAAGTGTGCCCTTTCAAATATTTGTAATAACAGGCCTATTGCTGGGTTTGTGCAACACTCAAAATTATGTGCAGTTACAGGTTTAACTACTCACAGGAAAAAAATACAAACCGGGCTGGGGAAGAGGCTACAGGGTCCTTGGCCAGCATTAGTCAAGGCTGTCAATGGAATAAATAATAAGGAAAGGGCCAGCAAGATAGCCCAACAAGAAAAAGCACCTGCCGCAGGGCACCACGGAGTTGGCTTGGTCTAACCGCCTTAAGGCAGTCATCAGAGGTTTTCAGGTTAGCGCCTGTGGCTCCTGAGCACTGTGTTCCTTCCAGTTCCTGAGAGACTGGCACACTCCCTCAGGCAGTAGAGCGTTCAGGCCACTCTGTGTTTCCCTGTATGTTCCCTCAGAAGCCAAGGAAGCATGGAAACCTGACAGGAGAATTGGTCTTAGACATTAATCTTGTGTACCCTGTACAGCTTGCAAATTTCATTGTATTCTGGCAATACAACTGTACTGATCCTGACAGTGCCATTATGTTCTGTTTCTGATAAAAGTATACAAAGTCTGATTGCTCTCAATAAAATTGTCACAGCCTCAGTTGTGCTGCAGCCCTTCAACCAGCCTGATTTAATTCCTCACAACCATATTGGGTGACGTTGTCCTGGTAAGTAAATACTGGCACTTACAATCTGTTCCTGCTCCCATAGGCACAGGCACACACACTCAGTTTAAAAAGAGACAGACAGACAGATAGACAGACAGACAGACAAGGAAACAGAGCTGGCAAGATGGAACAGCAGGTAAAGCAGTCACTCACTGCCCAACCATTCAGGCCTGATGACCCGAGTCTGATCCCTGGAACCCACATAACAGCAGATCTCTGCATGTGCAACCACACACAAATTAAAAACAAAACTAAGAAACTTGAAAGACTGGGGAGTCAAAAGAAGCAAGAATAATTTAATACTCTGGATTAGCTCTCAAAACAAAGTATACTAATGGAAAAGTAGTAAAATTCAAATAAAAACCTGAACTGAACAAACAGTAACCCGTTAATGTCAGTTCCTGGTAACACTGAATTGTCAACCACGGGGACTCTGTAAGCAGGACCCAAACACACTTTCTATAAACCAAGTATTTTTCTGAAAGTTTATTTTTAACATGTTACAAAACTGAGTTTATTATTCTAGAGAAAACAGCCTTCAGACTTGGTATTAAAAGATATCTACACTGTGGAATACTGTAAGAAGCACCAGCCAAGGCTTTCTGTTGCCTTCCTGAACATTCTAAGTGCTCCAGCTACACCACCCACACCTCACACAGGCACAGCACCTGATGTTCCAGGCTGAGACCGTTACTACAAAGGATGACAACAGTTGTGCGACACTGATATATTCAACGCCACCGAGAACACACTGGAAAGCAGCTCAAATGGGAAGCTTTATATTATGTATATCTCACAACTTAAAGGGTACAAATACATATGATAGCTTAGATAAAATTTAAATAACATAATCTAAATCTTGTCAAACAAAAAAGACTCATGTGAATCTGTTCACAGGAAGATGTTCAGTCGCTACACATACCTATGAATATTAAAGAAACACTGAACTTTACAGTTTAAATTGTTTATGACACGTGAATTATACTTCAATAAAACTTAGGACCACACTGATTCGACTCCTAAGGAGGAGTTACAGTATCCCATAAATTTTAGACCCACATTCCAATGACATGCTGAGAAAGAACCAAGTTAATAAAAACGTTGACTCAGGATGGTTGGTAGATGAGGAAAAGTCTGTGCCTGACCACAGGGTTCTCTGGTCACAGGGCAAGAGCAAAGGCAGGACCATAAGACACAGGAACGAAGCTGACCAAAGACCTTTATTCTGGTCTCCTCACTCACTGAGCCACACTTATGCGGAACGGTCCTCTCATCGCTGCCCCAAGCAGCGTAGGCTACATCCAGGCTGTGGAAGACAGACTGAGGAAGGGAAGACTTTGTGGAGATGTCTGCAGCTTGGGTAAAGTAGAAGAAGATTGTGTGCATGCGCAGACTCTCTCCAAAGCTGAGGCTTGCACAGGGAAAGATGAAGGATGCAGCAAAGGCTCACCAAGTCATCCAGCTCTGTAATCAATCCAAGGTACCTAAAGCAGAAAGGGCAATGTGTAAAGCACGGTGTCTCAGCCTGGGGGGTGGGGGTCACACTGGGCAAAGTTAAAGCATATGGGCGTTCCTGGTAACGGCCGTTCCAATCTGAGGAATGAAGAACACTGGTCCAAAAGACCCGCGGGGAGATGCCATTAGAAAAGGAGTCATCCGGGACTAAGCTACCAGTGCACAGAACTGGACTCGGGGCTGGAGTTAAAGCTGGGGAGAGCTAAATAACTGATGCATTACTCAGTGAACACTAAAAACTGATAAAAGTTCTCTAAGCAAAGCACGTATAATTTGAAAAGATTCCCTTTTAATTACATGTATTTTTGTATGTGAGTGTGCATATGCAATGTCCAATTAGACCAAAAGAAGGCATCAAGATGCCCTGCAGCTGGAGTCACAGTGTGGATACTGAAACTGGACTGGGAGCCTCTGCTAAAGCAGTCTTAACTGCTGAGCCATCTCTCCAGTCCCTCTAACCTCTTCTCAGAAGGTCCTAGATTACACTGGGCACCTGAGCACACAGGTCTGCATACCCTCCAAGATTCTATCCAAAAGAGAAAAAGCTTTTAAAAAGACATAAACCTACAACAGAGAACCAAGATGTAATAGCAGGTGGGCAAATTCAACAACAGAAAAGGAATGATCAACATCTCACTGAAGCGTATTTATAAATAGAGCAAAAAAGACTTGCGCCTGATAGAGAGGGGGATGCAAGAAAGAGGCACTATCTCCCACCCCAGAACCAGCAGAAGGCCCTAGGCCAGCGGTTCTCAATTTATGGGTCAGAACCCCTTATCTTATCTCCAAATATATTTAATTACAATTTATTACAGTACAAAGTTAGTTATGAAGTCACAACAAGAATAATTTTATGGTTGGGTCAGCACAACATGAGGAACGATCTTAAAGGGCTGCAGCATTAGGAAGGCTGAGAACCACTACACTAGACCCAGTTACCAGGACTGACACAGAACTGAGAGGAAAGGAGCTAATGACCCACGTGACACAGGCTTGCCTCCCCACATGCCTCTTACAATCCTCCCTGTAGGCAGAAGCTAGGGAGTTACCATATATGGAAAAGAAGAAGAAAAGCACAGGAGTTTCTTCAAAATAACCAAGTGACCTGCCTATCTGGGCAGCCTTCGGCAAGCGCACGCCAGGGAGCACTCTGACTCTGGCTTGTAGGGCCTGGGCATGGCATCCACTGCCTCTTCTATCCACCCTGGAGTAAGGCTGCAGAGCAACAACACACTGCTTTCCAGACACACAGCTCCCCAAGAAGCCTTATTACCCTCCCATGTTGGCACAGGAAAAACACTGAAGGAGCCTGCACAGTACAAGGAGAGGCCAAAGTTATTAATTATATAATAAAGCATATTTCAGGGAACTAAACATTAGAAAAAAATCAAACCAGAGACACTTCTAACTAAAAAAATCATAAATTTCTTTGGGATTTTGTGTTGTTGTCTGAGGAAGCAAGTCACTGATTAGGATGGATTGGCGTTCCTTTGTAGCACAGGCTGGCCTCAAATTTAAAATCCTCCTGCCTCAGTGTCCTAAGGTCTGGGATTTACAAGCATGAGCCACCATGCCTTGCAACTTTGGCAAATCTCTGTTGAGAGCAAGGAACAAAGCTAAACTTATTATAAAAATAAAATTTCTCGCCGGGCGGTGGTGGTGCACGCCTTTAATCCCAGCACTTGGGAGGCAGAGGTAGGCGGATCTTTGTGAGTTCGAGGCCAGCCTGGTCTACAAGAGCTAGTTCCAGGACAGGCTCCGTAGCTACAGAGGAACCCTGTCTCAAAAAACCAAAAAAAAATAATTAATTAAAAAAAATAAAAATAAAATTTCTCAATAATTGAAAACGAATCATCACACAAACCTGCAACCTAGAGAGGGCCAAGTCACAAAGTCAGGCCAAAGCTGTGGTGGCCCTGAAGGCATCTGCCAATCTGAAAGACGGCTGAGTAGCTGTTTGGCAGGCTGAGGGAAGCAACAGTCAAACCTCAGAGTCTGTCCAAATGAGAGGTGGAATAATACCCTTTAAGCGGGAGCCTCAAAATCACTACTAGAAACAACATCAGTCAATCTATAAATTAAATATTGTCACAAACAATATAATATTGAACTTTTACAAACCTAACCACATGGTCTTACATAAAAAACAGAAACAGAATTGTAAGTGAAAATAACCTGCAGTTGTGACTGAAGAATTTAACAGGCAATACGTAAAATAAGTAAACAAAACAGAATATCTGCACAGTATCCTTTGGCCTTGGACCTAGCAACTAGAATAGTCTCTTCAAGCATATACAGAACAATGCCAAGGATGACCATACACTGGGCTACGACCATTAACTGAAGTTATTTTTAAGACAAATAGGTGGAAAGACAAAGATCTGCAACTTAGGGAGAATTCTCAAAAATCTAGACTTGAAGCAGCCATTGGGAAGGGATCTTAGAAGACATGTGAAAAGAACATATAGAGTGTAGGGACACAGGCTGACACAGAGAGGCAGAACGGAGTGAAGAGTAACGAGCACCAGATCATTATATTATTATTATTTACTACCACATGGGAGGCGATGAAGAAAAGGAGTTCACAGTGCTGAGCTACAGGAGCCCCTGTCTTTAAAAGTTAGGAACTGAGGGTGGAGAGATCACTCAGTGATTGGAGTGTTGCTGCTCCTCCAGAGGACCGGAATTTAGTTCCCAGCACTGTTTAGCAGCTAACAACCACCTGTAACTCCAGCTCCAGGGGATTGGATGCCAGCTTCTGACCCTATGGGTACCTGCACACATGTGGCATATCATATACTCAAACAAAAACACAGACACATAAATAAAAATTAATCTTTAAAAAAATCTACAAATTGTTTCTAATTCCTAACATGACAAGGGGCAAGGCTGATATTTAGGGATGGAGATTTACATAGGATTCAAACTCTAAATCCGGCTAACTCCGCCAGTGTTTTTATACTCCCCTTCTCCTTTTAAGCTAACAATTTCCCAGAATTCTCTAACTCCCAAGAATGGAAAATGTTTCTTTTTTTCCTAAAAACAGGAAGCAGGGAGAACTGTTTCCATGTACAGAGGAAAAGCAGGAATCTGTTTCTGTAAGGTTTGAACTCACATCACCTGCAGGGAAAAGATCTGTGCTAACGGTGAACTCACCTTCTAGAAAAGCAAATTCATCCACAGCTTCTATTGCATTATCTGAAATACAAGAAAAGGGAATATTGATTAGCTCTTGGCATTTGGACCTCAGACCCAAAACTATACAGTCCACAATCTTTACTTGCATAAAGATAGGGGGTTTTATGCAAATGACATTATTATAAAATATATCCCTTGATGTTGTGAGATCCATTTTTACACTATTAATTCTCACGTATTAACTGTCTCTCTATAAAAGCCCACGCAAACACTCTCTAGTCAGAAAACCTCCTACAGTCTTGTTTAGTACCTAAATCCACTTTTCTCTCCACTCTAAAGTTACTCTTTCTAAAGAAAAAGAGCTTGGCAAGATAGAAGTGAGAGATACGGTCTGTAAAAGCTTACGCATGTGCAAGGGTTGCCAGCTAGATGAATAAATCAAAACCCAAACTTCCCCAGGCCTGTGATGCCTTGTGAAGCAGGTGTAAGAAAGTCTAGCCGGCAGGGAGTGATGGTGCATGTCTTTAATCCCAGCACTCACAAGCAGAGGCAGGTGGATCTCTGTGAGTTCCAGGACAGCCTGGTCTACAGAGCAAAGTTCTAGCTAGGTGTTATTACACGGAGACACCCTGTCTCAAAAAACCAAAACGAACGAATCAAGAAAAAAAGCCAACACCTAGCCCATGGTCCCCGTGTCCACCCTGAGGAACCCCAGGGACTTTACCCAAATCTCTCCTCTGGAGGGTTTTCCTCTTTCCTTGTTGAGCACAGCAGTAAGCATCCTTTGCGATAGTCTCCACGAACAGTTCCTGCGAAGCAAACAAGCAGAGGAAAGATTAGTTGATGGGGGGGGGGGGGGTGACCTTGTGTATAAGCGGAGCACGGAGGGTGAGAGCGATTCTATCAGACAGGAAAGTTCTAGAGCTAAGGTTGCCCTTAACTTCATGAAGATACTTCTGCTATTCCTTCCCCTAATAGACTAGCCGGTTCATCCTCCTCCTGCTGATACTTATGAATCCACCCCACTCAATCACTGTGGACCCATTCAGGTTCTACGTGAACCACCGGAGACGCACACTAAAGCTGAGTGGGCCATGGTTAAGACACGAGTGGCCAACAAACTCAAAGGGCCCTGCAGCCGCTTTCCCAGGCCTCTTGAGAAGTCAGGTGAGCACACCTGGGTCCGCTAGGCCACGCCCCGAGCCACGCCCCCTCGCGCCACGCCCCCCGACCCCAGAGCCCTTGCTTTCCCGCGGTACCGCGGCACGCGCCAGGATAAAGATGGCTTCCTGTCCCGCGAGCGTTACATCAGGGTCCGCCTTCACCAGAGCCTTCACTCTGGCCAGAGGCAGCCTGGAGAGCCGAGCCCCGGGTGCAGTCGTCGGGGCTTGGGCCTGCGTAGCCGCGGCCTCCCCTCCAGGAGCCTCCTCCTCTCTGGGCGTCCCGCTCCCAGCCGCCGCCGCCGCCATCCCCACCCGGAACGTGCTGCGCGCGATCGCCGGCTGAGCGCGCACACGCGGCGCCGGCCCCTTTTCCCGCGCCGGTCGGAGACCACGCCCCTCGGAGTGGGCGTGGCTTGGTCCTCACGAGGCGGGGCGCACCGGAAACGCCCTCTCTGGGTCTAGTGTCTGGTGTGGCCTTCCGGGCTGCTGCAGCCTGGAAGCGGTCGGGTGTGGCCTGGCGGAGCCGGAAGTCCGGAAGCCTAACCGGAGCCTCAGTCCGCGCTGGGAGGTTAACTCTGGGCTGGCCTGGGGTCACCATGGGCGTCACCACATGTTTTAGGTGGACTGGGACGTTTGACAGGCAGAAACGGAAGAAGTTCAGTCCAGGGTGAGGTAACCACTGCAAAAAGCTGTGTGGACTTGGAGAGCAAGTTGTGGTGTCTGTGATTGTTCAAACATGAATTGCATCAGAACAGCGATCGCCTTACGCCTAAAAAAAAAAAAAAAAAAAAGAGGGCTGAATGAATTTGTGTTTCCGTAGGGTATGTCAACATTAATTGTATTTATGTCTAACTACATGACAAGTAACTTCAAAAATAAAAAATTGAGTGAGAAAACTAATGTCTCCTTTTGAAAACCATTGGATAGTCTAGCTGCTTCTGAGTTTTGGTACTGCCCGTTTTTGAATGGTTATGGACAGTCCCACCATACTTTGAGAGAATGAGGAAATACTTTGGTGGGCTGTGGTGGTGCACACCTTTAATCCAGGCACTCACGTAACAGAAACTGAGTTTGAGGCCAATCTTGTCTACAGGGAAGAGTGCCAGGCCAGCAAGGACTACGTAGGACCTTGTCTTTAAGACATGAAATAGCTTTGACCTCACTGACCTCCAGAAAGGAGCTCCAAGAAGCATCTTCCTCCCACTTCCCCTTGGGTTCTCACACCACACTGAAGTCTGGCATGAAGTGAAAGACCCTACAGACCCCCTCCTCAAAACCCGCAGCTAGCATGCTCCCGGGGGAACGTCCTATTTGCTTAAAGTAAAAAAAAAAAAAAATTCTCCGGATCAGCAGCCAGCCTGCTCTCATAAGAACATCCCATGTGCTTGAGAGAGCAGATGTCTGTGAGATAGGAAGACTGCAAGGCAGGATGTCAATAAGATAGGTAAGATAGGACATCAACAAAGCAGGTTGACTGCAAAACAGGATATCTATAAGATAGGAACAGTCATGCCCCCTCTCCCCCCGCCTCATTCCAATAACCATGCTTTTGCTTCTGTAAACTTGCTTTTTGCTGACACCCTGCCACATTCCGGATCGACCGATAACCACGCTTTTGCTTCTGTAAAACTTGCTTTTTGCTCTTCCCTATAAAAACCCGCCCTCCAGTTGGCAGGTGCGCAAGTCTTCCGAGAGATCTTGCCGCCCGCAGGTACCTGTGTCTACTCAATAAACCTCTTGTGATTTGCATCCTTGCGGTCTCGGCCTGTTCCTTGGCGTTGGGGAGGTCTCCTCCCAAAAAAGGTCCTCGTCGAGGGTCTTTCAGAAGGAGCACTTAAAAATTGCAATAGGCAAGGGAGATGGTTCAGTCAGTAAAGGGCATGCCATCATCAAGGAGCAGAGGTCAAAACACCAGAACACAAGTCAGAGGCCAAGGTGACAGCTAACTCCTGTAACCTCTGCTCTGGGGAGTGGGGTTGCTGAAATCAGCTAGCCTATCCAGACATTGAACCTCTGGTTCTGTGTCAGACACTATCTCAATAAAGGTGGATGGAGAAAAGACATCCATTGTACACCTTAAGCCTTTACACTAACAAATATATCCAACACAAATTTTTAATATAAATCATAATAAAAATTCACTTTTAAAATACTGTGTGCCTAGTTGACTGCTTTGTATAAATATCATTATACCTGGACAAGTGGGGCAGGTAAGTCATTTTAGTTACAGTTAAGATTGAGCCACAGAGTGCTCAGTTGTATACCTGTGGAAGAATGGGAAAACACAGTCACAATGCATTGGGCAATAACTGGAAATCGTTCACTTCCAAATTTAAGTAATAAACTTTGGCTGGGCCTCACTAGAGCAGAATGAATCTTGGCAAGAATTAAAAGCTCCAGGGGAGAAGAGATTAATCCCACTGTACCAGAGCTTTCCTTGGGGCCTTTGTCTTGAATCCTCCCTGGGAAACCAATATACCAAGGAACTTCATTCTCCTTGCTTGACTGTTTGTAGAAATTGCCTAGATTTCTACTCTTTTCACCCCAAGTTTGAAATGATATAAATCCAATATAACCCACAATGACCTCTGCAGGTGGGCTCTCCTCCATCTTGTGACCCCTACCAGGTCTGTGCCTGGACCATGCAGGTTGTGTCTTTAGTTCTTTTGTTTTGACCCAAAGGTTTTCTCAGTTTTAAACCCCAGCCTCTCGTCCTTGAGGAAACTTCTCTTCGTGTGCATGGTTCCACAGTTGAAGTTAAATCACTCGTACCACTGAACACCTGTCCTTAGAGTACTGGTCCTGGTAGTAGCACCCGGCCTCTTCCCTATTTGATTCTTTTTTTAATCAGTATTCAGCCTCTCCAGGTCCATCTTCCCCACACTGGAAACAGAAGGACGACGTCCCTGTCTGGTTTTGTTCACAGAGTCTCCAGACACTAACCATTCACTAAGTATTCATGGAGTCAATAAATCATAATAGCTCATCTGAAATTGACATCTCAAACAGCATGTTAGAATCGGAGGACAAAAGTCATTATTTGATAATGTCTACTAAGGGTTTTTAGTCATTTCTGCAATTACTGTCTTGGGCAATCACTTTTTTTTTTCTATTTTTTCCTTATGTTTTGAGACAGTCGCCCAGGCTGGCCTAGAACTGGTGACAGTCCTCCTGCTTCAGCTCTCAAGTGCTGGGGTCACCAGACCAAGCCTTCGCACTCAGCCTCAAGGAATCAGTTTAACATTTGTTTATCCAATTTGTTTAACAAAAGGTAAATACACCTGTTAACGTTAAAGGCCTGAAAATCAGCTAATGCCCTCCCTTTGCTCATCCTCTGCATGAACAGCATTATACAGCGGCAGAAGTCAGGACTCAGCTGGTCCTGTGCTCTCATCTGTGGGGTCTAGCTGCCCTTGGCATGGTTTATGCGTCACTCTGAGTAGCCATCATGAAGGACCAAAGGCTACCCTAACTCATTCCAGCACATTCCTTTCAGTTCAGTGGTCTGGAATATTGGATTTTCTTACTCACAAGACTAATGTGAAGAATGGGAACTGTACACAGAGCAGAGAGAAGAGAAGAGAGGAGATTCGAGGCCTTACCATAGATAATGAGAGGTACAATAACATGCAGTCATAAATTAAAGTGATACATAGAGCTGAGTGTGGTGGTACACACCTCTATTCCCAGCACTCAGAAGGCACAGGCCAGAGGATGGCCACAACTTTGAGGATAATTTTTTCTACCTACACACTGAATTCCAGAGCAGCCAGTGCTATATAGTGAGAACTGGCCTCAAACAAAACAATAAACATAATGTTTGGAATTATTTACCAAATAATCATACAGTTAAGAATCATTTATTGCTGGACGATGGTGACACACAACTTTGATCCCCCCCCTCCCAGGGGAGGGGGCTTGAAATGGAACTTTCCACTCAAACATTCCAAAGTGAATGTCAGGTGATATGAGATCTCCCACTTATACATTAATGAATAAAGAAACTGCTTTGGACCTATAGCACGGCAGAACATAGATAGGCAGGGAAAACTAAACTGAATGCTGGGAGAAAGGAGGTGGAGGGGGAGAGAAGCCATGTAGCCCCGCCAGAGACACATGCCAGCCGGTTGGAATCTTGCCAGTAAGCCACAGCCATGTGGCGATACACAGATTACTAGAAATAGGTTAAATTAACATGTAAGAGTTAGCCGGGCGGTGGTGGCGCACACCTTTAATCCCAGCACTTGGGAGGCAGAGGCAGGCGTATCTCTGTGAGTTCGAGACCAGCCTAGTCTACAAGAGCTAGTTCCAGGACAGGCTCCAAAAAACCACAGAGAAACCCTCTCTCGAAAAACCAAAAAAAAAAAAAAAAAAAAAAAAAGGTGTAAGAGTTAGCCAAGGGGCTGGAGAGATGGCTCAGAGGTTGAGAGCATTGCCTGCTCTTCCAAAGGTCCTGAGTTCAATTCCCAGCAACCACATGGTGGCAAACAACCATCTGTAATGGGATCTGATGCCCTCTTCTGGCCTGCAGCATACACACAGACAGAATATTGTATACATAATAAATAAATATTTAAAAAAAAGAGTTAGCCAATAAGAAGTTAGAGCTAATGGGCTGAGCGATGATTTAATTAATACAGTTTCTGTGTGGTTCTGGGCGGCCAGGATGAACAAGCAGCCCTCTGCAACAGTCAGGGGCTGGGAATAACTTCCAGTCAAAGAGGTGATTTTGTCGAGACCAGTCCTTGACATATAATCCTATAACCTATATGTGTTATAATCCTATAACCTATGGGTGTGCGGCATAACACTCAGCTGAGACTTCAGGTTATTTCACCCATTTTTGAACTTGCTACCTATGCTGAGACAGACTATGAAATTTAAGATCCTATGAGCTATGACCACTTGGCCAGTATGGAAAATTCCCAAATAAGCTGGTAGCAAGCATCATCGGGAAGTCAGTTTTCATAACTGTCATTCTGCTCACTTGGGGAAGAGCAATAAGAAGCTTTCCCACTTGAAGAAGAAGCGAAATTTCCACCCTACTGTCAACAACACACAGATTTGGGGGAAGCAAAGAAGATCACTGCTGCTGAAATATGACTAGCTGCCATCATTGATGAAGCAAATTGCCAAAAGTTGTAGAGTGAGAAGAGCTCAGGAGGCAGCCAACAATCATGCAGGCCAAAGCTCAGTAATAGACCTAAGGAGGTGATGAAAGGTATGGAACAGCCAGCCTCCTGGGAACCAAATGGGAGTACGATTATTGAACCTGTGTTGTTTTTTTTTAATTTATTTATTTATTTTTATTTATTTATTAAAT
>NW_004949098.1:1059374-1079956 GCF_000317375.1 Microtus ochrogaster | reverse complement strand
TATCCAATCTCTTAGCCTGTGCCTTTTTATAGGTGAATTGAGACCATTAATATTAAGTGATATTAATGACCAGTGGTTGTTTACTCCAGTTATTCTTATTGTTTTTGGTAGTAGAGTTTGTGTGTCTCCCTTCTTTGAGTTGTGCTGGTGAATGGTTGCTAGATGCCTGAGTTATTGTAGGCAGTGTTAGCAATGTTGGATTCCTTGGGTTGTGATTTTCAGATTGTTGGGTGAATTCTTGCCTTGGCGCCTGCCCATCTCCTCCTAACAATGCTATCTAATGGGTCTTTTAAAACAGGATCAGGTTTCCCTGCTGGCCAGGGGCCCCACTTACAAAATGCCCTCGCTCCGTTTCCTGGCTCCCACGGCAGGCCAAGATCCCTCTCACCACTCAGAAGGGTCTTCAGGACCAGGACCAGGCTCCCCGTTCGCCAGGGACCACTCTGCAGGCCAGCCACCAAAACAGAGAAACTCCCGCTGCCCTCTGCCCCTAGCTCCCGACCCAGCGCCCAAACAGGCTAAACTGGGTGATCCTGCAGCCCCGCGGAAGGGAGGGGGAGTGAAGGAGGCCCCTGGGCGCAAGATGGGATGGGCCAGGGAGAGAGAGGTCACAGCAGAGGAGGAGCAGCCCCAGCAGAGGGTACCAGCCCTCGCAGACTAACCGGGGGGTCAAGGGGGCCTGGGAATGCCCCCGCTCCGTTTCCTGTGTCCCGCTGTGGGCCAAGAACACTCTGCCCACTCAGGAGGGTCTTCAGGGACAGGACCAGACTCCCCGTTCGCCCATGGACCTCACCAATAAAAGGCCTACCACTCTGCAGGCCAGGCCCCAAAGAACCTACTTGATTTAATTGTAGTGGGGCTATCTGCTCTCTGTGTGGGCTTCACGGTTTCATACTTGGACTATCCCGCATCTGCTGTGTCTGAGCGCCGGTGTCCGCTGCGTCTCTGAACCTGTGTTTTGCAAAAAGAAAGAGGGTAGAGACTTCTAGAAGAAAGGAGAGAAGGATGAACTATAAGCAGCAAATCCATACATGTTCTGAATAAGGCTTCATTGTTTTGCTCTCAGAAGTTGATTTGGTTAGTCATTTTGAATTTTTTATAGGGCCAAGAAACCCATTTCAAATTAGTCTTTCTCGAATAGAGGCTGATAAGTCATTCTGATGTAGGAAAGCATAGGGAATGACTTAACAATCTGGGACACCACTTGACTTGGGCTATACACTTATACCACTGCTAGCAATGCATCTAGCAACCTAGGAGTCCAACCTGCATGTACGCCCCACTTCAAAACATAGAATAAGTTACAACTTTCTAACAGTTTGGTGATTACTTCCATTTTATTGTTGGTGTCTTAGTTATTTTTTTTTCCATTGCTGTGAAGAGACACAATGACCAAGGAAACTTGTTGGCAGAAATTTCTCTCCTGCCTTGTCCCACAGCCATTCAGTCCCAAAGAAATACACAGAGGTCTACATTAATCATAAACTGGTTGGCCTATTAGCTCAGGCTTCTTATTAACTCTTACATCCTACATTAACCCATAATTCTTGTCTGTGTCAGCCACGTGAGTTGGTACCTTTTATCAGTGGAGTATTCTCAATTTGCTTCCTCTGCATTTGGGTGAGGGCTGCAGACTGAGTCTTTCCTCTTCCCAGAATTCTCCTGTTCTCATCACCCCACCTCTACCTCCTGCCTGGCTACTGGCCAATCAGCATTTTATTAAAGCAATACAACTGAGAATGATGAGGACTTTTGAAATTTCGAGGTCCCAGTGCCAGGAATGGGTTACGTCTAATCAAGCTGTTGGACAAAGGGTTCCCTTGGAAACTCCCGAACAACCACGGCTATTACTTGCTCTACACAAACTGACAGCAATGCCCTATTGCTGAAGAAACATCCACATAGCTCACTGCACATGGTGTCTACCTGGAATCTTCATTTCTACTGAATAGTGTTCATGGTACTGGAAGGTACTCTGCACACTGCCAGAGGAAAATCCAGGTAATCCAGTCTGGCTACAAACTATTCAATCTTCAGTGGTGAACTTCCAGCGAGATACACTGGTGCAATAGTGGCATAAAAGTTGTGGGAGTAACTAAGGCCCACTCCCTGAGATGGAACCCATGCACAACACTGCTCAGACCGCCAAGAACCTGAGGCTAAATAGGCCACACAACTAAAGGGAAAACAAACACTACTGTTCTGCTAGAGGAATATGGCAATCAAAATGACTCCTAATGATATTCTTCTATACTCATAGATCAGTGCCTTCCTCGGCCATCATCAGAGAAGCTTCCTCTGCAGTATATAGGGATGAATACAGAGACCCGCAACTGAACAATATGCAGAGAGTGGGAGACCTTGAAACACTCCGTGAGGTCTCCACCAAATCCCTTCCCTCTGGACTCAGGGAACTCTAAGGAAGAGGAGATGGAAAGATTGTAAGAACCAAGGAAGCAAGAGCTTTTAGACACAACAGGATTGGTACACAGATAAATTCACAAAGACTATGGCAGCATGTACAGTGGCTGCACAGAACTAAGCCATATGGGGTCCCAGTGGTGAAAGAGAAACTAGACACAAGCCCCCCATCCCAACCCAGAAACTATCACCAATTGACAACCACTCAAAAGAGAAAATTGATTTTTTCTGAAAGAATTTCATTGTGTATACAAACCATGCTTAAGAGCAGGCCCCATGTCAGCAGTAGATGACCAACCAAAAGTGAACTCATTGACTTTTTGGAAGGTTTTTGTCTCATAATGTTTTATTTGGGCATTTGTTTTACCTTACAGGTCTTTTGTTTATTTATTATGGTTTCTGATTTTGTCTTTATGTGTTTTCTGTGTGTGTGAATGTGTCTGCAGGGTATGTGTTTCTAGTGCTTTTCCTCTGGCTCTTGTTTTCTGTTTGTTTGTATTTTATCTTACTTGATTTTTGTAGATTCCTGTCAGTGCTTTATTGCTGTGAAGAGATGCCATGATCACAACAACTCTTATAAAAGAAAGTATTTAACTGGAGCTTGCTTACATTCAGAGGTTTAGTCCATTATTGTCACAGCAGAAAGCAGCATGCAGACAGACATGGTGCTGGAGAGGTAGCTAAGAGTTCTATATCCAGATCAGCAGGCAGCAGGAAGAGAGAGACCTGACTTGAGCATTTGAAATCCTAAAGCCCATCCCTAATGACACACTTCCTCTAACAAAGCCATACCTACTCTACCAAGGCCACACCTCCTAATCTCTCTCAAGTACCACTATTCCCTAATGATCAAGCATTCAAATATTTGAGCCTTTGGGGTTCATTCCTATTAAAAGTACTGCAGTGCCTGTTCTCTACTGAGGGAGGGGAAGATTGTAAATTTGGGTATGTGAGGAGGATCTGGGAGGAGTGGTCATAGGGGAAACCATAAACAAAAATATATTGTATGAAAAAAATCTATTTTAAATCAAGAAAAGAAACCTCAACATCCACCCCAGTGATGTACCAACAGGGCCATACCTCCTGATATTTCCCAAACAGTACCAGCAAGTATGAACTAGACCTTAAAACATAAGAACCTATGGGGGACATTCTCATCCAAACTGTCATAGTTGGTTTTTATTCAAACATATTCAGTAACTAGAGGAAAAGAGATAAGGCAGCCTGAACCACTTAGAGAATATGCATAGTAAGACTAACTATATTCTCTGACCTTTTCAGGAAAACTCTCACCTACCATCATATGTCTATGCAAGATTATGAATGCATATGATTAAATCAAATGCATTTGTGGAAAATGGCATGCATAATGCAGAAAAGCTTATATTATTTAAGCCTGTCAATCACAGCAGAAAACCACACCTACCCTACCCCTATCAACTGACTCTTCATGGATCCTATAAAAGGATCCCATAGAACACATAATAACATATTGCTCTTGTGAATTCTAGCTCAGGTAGCCTGCTGCTCCTTTGTAGTAACCCTGCACTGTCTCTTAAAATAAAACTTCTTGTTTCTTTGACATCTATGTGAATTTGTCAGTTCCTTTAAGGTCATGGGAACAGTAAGCAAAATGTTTTCTAGTGCATCACTAGAGGCCTGATAATGCGTGGAACTATTCCCTTTTCTACCCCCTACTCCCTTGTAGTCATATTAGGTGTGTTTTCAAGGTTAAACAGATATGTTTAGATAGATAGATAGATAGATAGATAGATAGATAGATAGATAGATAGATAGATAGATAGATAGATTGTCTTCAAGCACTTCAAAGACCTGCAGAATATGGCATTTAATATGTTTCTAACCTAAGGCTTTTCATGACAATGAGACATGTCTGCTCCTGGCAACACCAATCTACTTCAGAGAAGATGATGGGTACTGAAGAAACTCCATATGGAGTTTGTTTTTTTATTTATGGCAAAAGCTATCCATATGGGCAAAGAAACTGTGCTTGCCACAATTACTAACACAAAATAGTGACTGCCAAATTTTGCCAAGACAAGATAGGTCAGTCATTCAAATTTCCTTGCTTCAAGGAAAGTCTATCAGATTTGCTAGACCTCTAGGCCAGAGTTGGATACCCCAACATTACAGATAAACTTTGGGTGATTGTTCAAACAGCCTGATGTCCTTGTCATTAGGTAACATTTCATCCTTCTGAGGTCTTTGATGGAATAAAAGACTAAATAGTTAAACTTCTAGTTTTCCTTAGTTATGATAAAAAGAAAATTATATATAAAACTTTAGAGTCACCACGATAAGATAGATAATAGAGTATTTTCTCTAATTGTGTCAAATACAAATAGAATGGAATATTGTAATTGTAATTTTTACTTGATAACTATTTTGTTGTATATAATTTTACTATGTTAAAGTTAAAACCTCCCCTTTAATTAGACAAAAAGGGGGAAATGCTGTAGATAACCCTTCTGTACACTGTGTGAATATATGTCATTATGATTGGTTTAATAAACAAGCTGACTGGCCAATAGCTGAACAGGATAAAGTTAGGTGGGAAGTCAAACTGAGACTGATGAGATGAAGAAGGGCAGAGTGAGAGGAGTCACCAGTCAGATATAGAACAAATCTGACTCACAAAATGGGATAGAGATAAAAGTCACAAGCCTCAGGGCAGCCTATAGATTAACAGAAATGGGTTAAGTTGTAAGAACTAGTTAGTAGCAAGCCTGAGCTATCGGCTGAGCATTTATAAGTAATCTTAAGTCTCTTTGTGGTTATTTGGGAGCAGGTGGTCAAGACAGGAAAACTCTGCCTACAATAGTGTCTCTTCACAGCAATAAAAACCCTATGACACCATCCTCTTATGCACATATGTGTTCCCAACAAGTCCAATGTGGTTGTGACCTGTTCACTTGGTCTAATCAGCATAATGTCATAAAGTGAACCAATGTGATATTTTGTGGAAGAGTGATGATCAAGATCCCTTCAAATTAAATAATAACCCAGGGTTGAAGAGTTAATATATCCATCTTTGAAGCAAAACTGTAAAGGTATACTGCTGGCCTTGCCAACTGAAAACAAACTGTTTCTGCTGGTTCTTAGGGACAGATGCTGAGAAAAGGATTTACTATTGATTTACTAGATCAATAGTTGCATAATGTGTACTATGAGTTGTGTTAATCTGCTCAAGTAAGAACGCCCCATCTGGTATAGCAGATATAATTGGAGTCACTGCTTTATTGAGTTTCCAATAATCAACTGTCATTCTCCATGATCCATCTGTCTTCTACACTGGCCAGACAGAGTTAAAGGGAGAGGTGGGTGGTGGTTCCTACTGCAGCAGCTTTCAAATCCTTGATGGTGGCACTAATTTCTGAAATTCCTCCAGTGATGCAATATTGTTTTTAATTCACTATTTTTCCTGGCAGAGCCAACTCTAAAGCCTTCCATTCGGCCTTTCCAACCATTATAGCCCATAATAGCCCTCACTCTACAGGTTAGGGAACCAATGTGAGAATTCTGCCAATTTCTAGGTTCATCTATCCCAGCTACACATTCTGGGACAGGATGAGTTCAAGGACCTAGAAGTCCTACCAGAGCAACTGTAAGTCTGACTTTGGTCAAATCTCCATTGACCTGACCTCTATAAGTCTCTCTTTAACTGGAGGGCCACATGTTTCCTGGAGTCTCCTGGAATCAGCATTAATTCAGAACCAGTGCCCAAAAGATCACAGAAAGTCTGATTGTTTCCCTTCCCCCAACATAGTTATCCTTATAAAAGGCCTTAGGTCCCTCTGGAGAAAAACTAGAGAAAGCTAACGGTAAAATTCTTTAGGTTCTTCCTTGGGGAAACCTCTTCTTCTTCTTCTTCTTCTTCTTCTTCTTCTTCTTCTTCTTCTTCTTCTTCTTCTTCTTCTTCTTCTTCATCATCATCATCATCATCATCATCTTATTTTACATACCAATCCTAGTTCCTTTTCCTTTCCATCCTCTCACTCCTCCCACCTTCTCCCCACTCCACCCCCCCCCATCCACTCCCCAGAGAGGGTGGGGCCTCCCATGAGTCAACAAAGTCTGTCATATCACTTGTCTTTTGCTGGTTCCCCAGCTGTCAGTTCAGGGTCAGTGAGTTCCCACTGGCTCAAGTCATTTGTTTCTGTGGGTTTCTCCATCATGGTCTTGGCCCCTTTGCTCATAATTCACTCTTCCCTCTCTTTGACTGGCAGAGTGCTTAGCTGTGGATCTCTGCATCTGCTTTCATTAGTTATGGGATGAAGGTTCTATGATGACAATTAAGGTAATAATTAATCTGATTACAGGGGAAGTGAAGTTTAGGTACCCTCTTCACTATTGCTTAGATGCTTAGTTGGGACCATCCTTGTGTATTCCTGGGAATTTCCCTAGAGCCTGATTTCTTGCTAACCCCACAATGGTTCCCTCTATCAAGACATCTCTTTCCTTGCTCTCCCTTTCTGTCCATTACCCAATTCAATCTTCCCAATCCCTCATGTTTTCCTTCCTGCTCCCCTTCTCCTCTTCCCCACTCCCCTATCACTGCCCCCCCACACACACACACTGCCAATTTATTAAGGAGATTTTTCAGGGGATTCTGGTCTACAAACCAACTCAAGTCTAGAAATTGGTTCATGGGCTGAGATTTTCTTTTGTCAGGATCCAGTGGAGCCTTTATTTCATCTGTTTGAGAAATTTTTACTTATACAGATCAAACAAAAGTGCAGTAAGTTTCTTATTTATTCTGTGCCTGGAATACTGTAGGACCCAGGGCTATTTGATGCACATCTGCCAAGATAGGCCCTATAGACCAATAGGAAGGTGTAGGCCTGAGTCTCAGTTTACCCTAAAACAATACCTAGTTCCAAGAAAGACCACCAAATTGAGACCACCCATGCTCCACCCAGAAACAGACCATCCAAAGGAAATTGCTAATGTTCCAACCATTGTAGATAGGATCACATGCCAGCACACACTCATCACTTTTCACCAGGACAACCCTAGACAAATGTCAGCCAATCAGGAGTCCTTAAAAAAATCCTTCTGCTGTTATAAAAATCCTATCCCAACTGTGCTCTGATTCTTTGGAATGTTTTGGGGACTCTTTTCCTTCTACTGGTTGCGTTGTCCAGCCTTGATATGAGAGTCTGTGCCTAGTCTTATTGCATCTTTTTATGGCATGTTTGGTTGTTATCCCTGGGAACCCTGCTCTTTTCTGAAGAGAAACAAAAGATCAGTGGATCTGGGGGAGAAGGGAGGTAGAGGGAGGGTGTGTGTGGTCAGGATGTATTATATGAGAGAAGAAAAAATAAAAATTTAAAAATGTGAGCACAAGACTATGGAGTCATTAGATACAAAAAAAACTAAGTGACTTGTTTTATATTATCATTTTCTCACAGTATTTGTTATTATTTATGAAGAGGTGAGTGACCCAAGGCTGGCCCCACGTTGAACAGTGGCTGGGTCACACCAGGCCTCTGTGGGTTCCCTAGTGGTTGGCCTGAGGCCTGGCAAAAGACAGACAGTTAAATCATGCAGAGAGAGCTGAGGTATAGAGTTTATTTAGTGGGGAGAAGTGGGGCGGGGAGAAGAAAGGCAGAAGCTGCCTCTCCAGAAGAAAGGCAGAAGGGGCCTGGGAGGGGAGAGGAGGCAGTAATTAACTCTTCAGAAGAGGGATGGAAAGAGAGAGAGGGAGAGAGAGAGAGAGAGAGAGAGAGAGAGAGAGAGAGAGAGAGAGAGCAGGCTGGAGAGGAGGCAGGAGATCTGCTTGTCTCTTAAAGTGACAGGGTAGCCAGGTGACAGACCAGGCCAGCAGATTACAATATTAAAGAAGATCCCTTCTCTGTAGTCATTTCTACTCCTTAGTGTATGGTGGTGGTAGTGGTGGTGGTGGTGATGTGTCTGTGTGTATGTGTGTCTGTGTGTATACTTGTTGCATATATGGTTTTTGTCCGTGTATGTGATGATCATGAAATATGAAAGATATACAAAATTATTCATGAAGCTATTGCCCAATTGTTATTACTTCAAGTGGAGAGGAGGAGAGAGAGTTGAGGGAGGCTGGGATTACTAAATCTTCCTCCATAGATCTTAGTACTGTCTCTCTGGTTACACTAAATGCATGCCATTTTTATGACCTTGCAGGGAACCCTGACTGCTCTTTGGACTGGAGAGGGAGGGAGAGGGGGAATGGGAGGAGGGGGAGGGAAATGGGAGGGGGAAGGAGGTAAAAATTTATAATAATAATAATAATGGGGCTGGAGATATGGGTCAGTGGTTAAGGGCACTGACTATTCTTCCAAAGGTCCTGAATTCAATTCCCAGCAACCATATGGTGGCTCACAACCATCTGTAATGAGATCTGGTGCCCTCTTCTGGCTTACAGGTGTATATGCATGCAGAACACTGTGTACATAATAAATAAATCAATCTTTTAAAAAGATAAAATTAACTTGAAAAAGAATAAAATGTTTACAAGGTGAGATTTCAGAGAAAGACAGGATGATAAATAAAGAGCGGCAGGTACATCAACAAGGCCTGTGAGTAAAGGAACATGCCACCAAGCCTGAAGAACCCACGTGGCAGAAGGAGAGAACCGACTCCCAGCGTCGTCGTCAGACCTCCACACACAGGCACTGTGGCACGTGCCTCGCTCCACATACAAATAATAAACAAATGTGATGAGGACCGACAGGGCATCACTCTGCATGTATGTACCCAAGATATACCCAGTGAGTAAACATGCCCACACAGATCACAGACCGCAGAGACAAGACACATCCCCTTTCCTTCCAGACCAGCATGCTGGGGGATGCTGAGAAGTCCTACTATCTCTGGAAGGGAAGCAGAACTGACCTTGCCCTGGGTGACTGAGAGGATAATTGCCTCTGCAGGCAGCAGTTTTTACAAACTCCACTGACTTGATGGTCTTGAGAACAGAAAATCTTCAAGGCAAATTATCTCGAGTCCCTTTGAAGATGCTTCTTGGTTTTCCAAGTCAGAGCACATAGCACTGAATGGATTAGCCACTGAGTGGAGAGAGATATATAATCATGTGTGGTAGAAACTTTATGTTAACATGAATATTGATATGGGAATTCCTTGGGTATTAATCTCACTGCAACCTCTCTCCTTAAGATCTCATTAGCAATTCTCATACCTCTTGAGAAGATAATATTTGCCTTTAAATTTTTTTTTCTTTAGGGACCGGAGAGATAGCTCAGTGGTTTAGAGCAATTGCTGCTCCTGCAAGAGGACCTGTATTTGGGTCCCAGCACCCACTGGTCATTGTCAGCCATGGCACCAGGCATGCACATGGCACACATACTTACATGCAAGCAAAACATTCATACACAAAAACATAAAATATCCCTTTAAAGATGTTTCCATGGAAGTGTAGAACAAATTATTCAAAGTAACTAAGTTCTAATGAAAATTGGCCCCAGGACTGTGGGAACGGCTCAGCTGATAGTGTGCTGTGTAGCCAAGCTCCATCCACAGAACCCCCGTGAAGAAAAGCTGTCTGTGATCTACTTAACCACAGCTTCCCCTATGGCAACTGCCTAAGTTCTTGCTCTACCTGATTTCTGCCCAGCCTTCACCTCCCATTGTCCTACATTTTGCATGCATGTGTGTGGATACATACACACTTGTATCCCAGACCCAGGAAGACATAAACAGTTGGATTCCTGGGATTCAGTGGTCAGCCAGCCTACCAGTGAGCTCCAGGCCAGGGAGAGCCTCTGGCACTTCGGTGATACCCAGGTTGTCTTCTGGCCTCTACACAGGCACACACAAATACATGTATATGCATGCATGCTCACACATACAGCCACAAAATATAGCTTCAGTTATTACATAGCATAGTTGTCACCTGTCCTGACTAGTTTTCTGTTAACTTGACACATGTTAGACCCATCTGGGAAGAGGTGCTATGTCGATGAGAAAAGTACCTCCGTAAAACTTGCATGGAGACAAGGCTGTGGTGGGTTTCCTTTTTTCGATAAATTTTATTTACTTATTTTATGTGTGAGTGCTCTGCCTGCATGTATGCGTGCATGCTAGAAGAAGCCATAAGATCTCATTATAAATGGTTGTGAGCCTCCATGTGGTTGCTGGGAATTGAACTCAGGACCTCAGGAAGAGGAGCTAGTGCTCTTAACTGTTAAACCATCTCTTCAGTTCTGTGTGTATTTTCATAATTACTGGCTGGTGTGAAAAGGCCCAGGCCATTGTGGTGGGGCCGCCCCTAGGTAGGTAGTTCTGGATGCCATAAGAAAGCAGACTGAGCAAGTCAAGAGAGAGAAAACCAGTAAATAATGCTCTTCTGTTATCTTTGCTTCAGTTTCTCCTCCAGGTTCCTGCCTCCAATTCCCATTTTGAATCTCTTCATTATGGACTATGATATGGAACTGTAGGCCAAATAAACCCTTTCCTCCCCAAGTTTATTTTGGTCATGGTGTTTTGTCACAGTAGTAGAAACCTAACCAAGACACCCTCTACCAATGATAATTTGTCTGCTCTTAGAATACGAAGTCAAATCCAGACTAAGACCCAAGTTTCTCCTCAGCAGGAAGACTGAAGTTCCTAGTATTATATGGAGAAAAGGCCAATGAAGCTGTAAAGGCTGCAACTACCAGAACCTTACAACACTCCTTATGGACATGGTCAGTGAGCAGAGCCGGAGAGATGAGGACCCTTGGGAGGTAAGAGGATAAATTGAGCCAATTGGTTCTCTCTTTCAACCATGTAGTTCCTAGGAATCAGACTCAGGTCTTCAGGATCTGCAGCAAGTACCTTTGTAATGGATTAAGGAAAATGCTGCAGATTCCCAAGTGGATGCAGCAGCAGAAAAGCTGCAGGTCCCCAGGCGGTGGGCCATGTGGTGCATGAGAGACCTTAGTAAGGAAGCCAGTCCCATGAGGAGAGACAGACAGATGGGCATGCCATGCAGAGTGAGTTTGGATATTTATTTAGTGGGCTATGGAGAGGAAAGGGGAGATGGGGAGAGAGAAGTAGGGAGAGACATACGCTGCCTCTTCAAGAGGGGGATGAAAAAGAAAGAGATTCAGGCTAGAAGCTGAAGATCAACTTGCCTCAGTGGAGGGGGGAGGGAGTGGGGGTGTGTGGCTTGTCTCTTAAAGGGACAGGACAGATCATTATACCTTTACCTACTGAACCATCTCACAGGCCCCTAACACACTTTCTTGACAGCTATTTCAAGTACTTCAGTCATGGCTCCTGCCTGGGTATCATCGCTGCTGGTCACCCCACTGCACTAGACCTTCATTGACTCAATCATCATTTCCCCTGTGGCAACTGCCAAAGTTCTTGCTTTACCTGATTTCCCTCCCAGTTAACACATCCTGATGACCCATTCCATTGCCCTGCACCTTGTGCTTGTGTGTGCAAATGGATATGCACGATGGGAGGGTCCAGCCCATCGTGAGTGTGGCCACCCCTAGGCAGGTGGTCCTGGGTGCCGTAAGAAAGCTGGCTGAGCAGGCTGGGAGAGAGAAAGTCAGTAGAGAGTGTTCCTCTGTTACCTTTGCTTCTCTTTCACCCTCGTGTATTGTTCTTCAGGGGCCATTTGCCTGTTTTATAAGTCATGCACCATCACTGGGACCTAGAGCTTGCTAATGAGGCTAAGCAAACTGGCCACTGGGCCCAAGGAATCTACCTGCCCCTGTCTCCCAGTGCTGAGTTAACAAGAATGTGCCATCACATCTTGCTTCTTTGTGAGTGCTGGGGCTCGGGCTCAGGACCTTGTGCTTGTACCATTGACTAAGCCATCCGTCAAGCCCCTCTTCTGTTCTTTCTTTCTTTCTTCCTTCCTTCCTTCCTTCCTTCCTTCCTTCCTTCCTTCCTTTCTTTCTTTCAAGATATCTAGATTTTAATAAGGTAAACAAGGCAATGAACCACACTGGCGGACAGAATGGAAGAAATTGTCTTATTCCCTATCTTGACCCCACAGCTTTCTCAATCACATGACTTCGGATCATTTTTATTTTTAGAAGTCATAGCAGACCCTGGGGATCCTATGTAGTTTGGAGGTTGCTTTGTGTGTCTCACTTGGGTCTTCCCCAAAATACCAAGTTCCTTGAGGCTGGAAATGACATCCTGGCTTTGGTATGTGCTCCCAACAGAACCTAACAGATGGTGTCAGAGTCTCTCAATAGATGCTTACAGGTTCCTTGGTTGGTTGAAGGGTTGATTGGCTTAGAATTCAATTATTTTGAACTCACTGAGCATACCCACTAAGAACTTGAACACAGCATTTAAATATCATTGAGAAAACACCGAGGGATAGATTGTTTTGGGTCACGCCTGAATTATCTTGAAGAATGCCCCATATCCAGGATTAATTTGCATTTGCATAAGAACTATCCTGAGGGCTGGGGAGATGGCTCAGCAGGGAGAGCCCTGGCTTGTCTTTCAGAGAACTGGAATTTGGGGGAAAGCTTCTAACAGTCACCTCCAGCTCCAGATCCAGAGATCCAATGTCCTCTTCTGGCCTTAGTGAGCACCTGCACACACATGTGCTTTTGCACAGAGACAGAGATAAATAAATCTAAAAAATATTTTTAAATTAAAAATATTCTTCACAACTATTCTTATTGTTTTTAAAGCTTGATTCAAGCACAGGATGCCCATAACAAAGTATATACATTCTATGGGCTTGTTTATTTATTGACGGCATCAGGAAATGACCACAGTCCATATAGCCAACACTCACTTCGAGAAGCCTCCAGTAGCCTTGCAGCCTCTCCCTCTATGTAACCTCCACCCTGACTCTAACATCCCAGATGAGATCTCACTTGACATATATGGGATGGCAGGTGTGTGTCCTTTGGGAACACACTGCGTTTTTGTCATTTGTGGTTCTGGTATTCTTCCTACCTGGCTTCCCATCCCCTTCTTGATAAGGATCCACACTTTACTTGGTGTTGTATCTCTCAAGTGCCCAGAACAGCCCCTGGCTTCAACAACCTCTCTGTGTTTTCATTAAAGAACTGAACAAATGAAATCACACAGCTACACAAACTTTCCCCTTCAGACATTCTCACTCTTTCTGTCTTTTATTTCTATTAAAAAAAAAAAAAGTGTAACAACAGTCTCATTTGAGCCATACAAGAACCCTTAGAGAATCTGGATGCTTTGCCCTCAAACTAGTCAGAACAAAAAGGACATAAATATAGTTGGAGTGGTTTGGTAAGAGTTTGGACTAGTGCTTTGTTGCCGCATGGGAGGTACAAGAGTGAGCCCAGCCTGGTTTTACAGGGTGGACTATGAGGAAGGTGCCGTGGCTATGATGAAATGCCCAGATTGTAATGGATTAAATAAAAATGCTATGGATCCCTGGATCCCCAAGTGGCTATAGCAGGTCACGAGAGACAGACAGATGGGCACAAGCCACAGGTCTTTCTCTGAAGGCAGCTGGTCCCAGGCAGGGAGACACACGATGTGTAAGAGACAGAGACATGGATAGGCACGCCATCAGAGTGAGGTTAGATTTTTATTTAGTAGGTTATGAAAGTATGGAAGGGAAGGGGGAGAAGGAGAAGAGCAGAGAGAGAGAGAGAAAGAGAAGAGAGAAACAGAAGGGGGAAGGGGAGAGTGCCTCTTTCAGAGAGAAAAGGAAGAGGACTCAGGCCACAAGCAGGAAGGAAGATCTGCCTGCCTCAGGGTGGGGTGAGGAATGGGTGGGGCTTGTCTCTTAAAGGGACAGAACAGATCATTACACTGAAGATCAACTTAAAAAGAAGGAATGCTTGATTTCGGCTCACAGTTCCAAAGGTTTCAGTCAAAGGACTTAGCCCTGTTGCTGTTGGCCAGTGGTGTAGCCTGTTGGCTGGGGCCCAAGCATCATGGCATTGGAAGCCTGGTCATGTCTAGGCAACCATGAAGCGGAGAGTCCCCATATCCTCCTTCAAGGGCACATCCCCAATGAGCTAATTGCTTTCCAGTGGGCCCTACCTCCTCAAGATATTATCACCTCCCAGGAATGTCACAGGCTGGACAGTACAGTTCTTAAATAGATGGGCATTTCAGGGCATTCCAAATGCAAACTATCAAATGACCATATACTGCCTGCCCAGCCTCTCTTAAGAGAGTTAAGACAAGGGTCTAGAGGGGTGGCTCAGTGGTTAAGAGCACTGACAGCTCTTCCAGGGGACCTGGGCAATTCCCAGTACCCACATGGCAGCTCACAGTTATCTGTAATTCCAGTTCCAGGGAATTACACTCTCTTCTGACCTCCATGGACATCAGGCACACGTGTGGTACACAAACATACATACAGACAAAACACCCACACACATAAAATGAAGTTCAATTTACAAATATCTTAGAGTTAAGATTTCACTAAGCTAGCTCCTTGAAGAAGTTCTGGGCTGAAGAGCTGGCTCAGTGGTAAAGAGCACTTACCGCCTCATCAGAGGATACACAATGGGTGGTTACCAAACTCTTGTTAATTCAACTTCTAGGGATCTGATAGCCCCTTCTAGCCTCTCTGGGCATCCCTATACATACATACACAAACACACACAGAGACACACACACACACACACACACACTAAAACAAATCTGTAGAAAGAGAGAAGGGCAGATCTAAACAACTTCAGATCTAGAACCCGCTCCATCTGTGGATCAGTCCCCACCAGTACCTGATGATGACGTGGTTCCATGGCCTCACTGAACACAGCAGTGACTCCCTGACTCCACCTCTGCTGCTGGTGTGCATGCTGATTCCCCCATCCCACTTTTCAGTGAAGGAGCTGGAGTCCCGTGTTCTATTATGGCCAGGATCTCTCTACCATCTGAAGACACATGATCAAACATACCTATGTTCACCTATGTCTTAGGAACTGGGTAGGAAAATAACATGCTTTCAGTCCCAGTTCTGGAATGAGAATCCTCTGAAAATTCAAGGCCAATCTTGAGCATCTTGGTAAGAGCTGGTACTTCACTGTGAAAGCTACGGAGAGCGTCCAGGTGACTGTAAGCATGACAAAGACGTAGCTACAGCTGTGTCCTAGGACGATCTCTCTGGTAAATAAGATGGGAGCAAAAAGGAAATCAGGGAGTTAAGTAAGGAGACCAGTAAAGTCTTCTAGGTGAGAGGTGATGAAGATCTCAGCCTAGGCAGAGGGAGAATTGGGGAAAGACACCCAAAACAATTAGGGTCACCAGGGTTATAGTTGGCCTTGGGTAGGGATGAAAGAGCTTTCCAGGATGCCTAAATATCTGGATAGAAGAGAACATATGGATAAACCCCATGACTTTTCCTTCTTAAAAAAAGAATAGTGTTTGTGGTATGTGTGTACGTATGTTTGCAGACACACTCCCGTGTGTGTGTGTGTGTGTGTGTGTGTGTGTGTGTGTGTGTGTGTGTAAGGTCAACACAGATTGTCTCCCTCAGTCACTCTCCTCCTTAGTTTCTGAGACAGGGTCTCAGCAGACCTGACGCTCTTTGAGCTGGGCCAGCTAACCAACAAGCTGTGGGGTTCCTTCTGCCTGTGCCTGTCAGCTCCAGGGATGTGGGTACTCACAGCGGTGTGTGGCTTTTACATGTGTTCTGGGCATGCAAACTGAAGTCCTAATGTTTATATGGCAAGTACCCGCCTGCTGAGACATTACCCCAAGAGAGAGAAAGTGATGCCAACTGAACTTACCATCTGTTACTGGAATTTGGACATCAGATTGACGCTCAGATGTACAAATCACCACTGTGGTCAGAGGCTAAAGGATGAGGCTGGGAGAATGTGAGATAAAGGGCCCCCATCACAGTCTCTACCTCAGGGACAGATGTCTGCCCTGCAAGGACAGGGTCTGCACTCCCAGGCGGCAGGAAACTGCCTCTTGCGGTGGCTTTTCTAGGTTCTGGGACACAGAATGGTTTGGTTTCTTCAAACTTTGAACTGATGAAATCGGGTTGTTTTAATTACCAATTTGCTTGTTACTCCAGGCAAGGTTTCTCAAGCAGCCATGGAGAACAACTATTCTCAGAACTCAAATATACAGAAGACAGTGCTAAAATTAAAGATTCAGCTGTGAGGCTGAGAGGAAAAAAGAAATAACAGTAAGGTTCAAGCTTGAATAGGATTAGGAACTCAAGGGTAGATGTGCCTAAGGCCCTTAAGGTCTCACACAAAAATGTCAGGGACAAAGAGCTTTGGAAGGAAGGGTCGAGTGTGCTCACCTAGAGTGTGTGAAACCCCAAGGCACTGCATGAGCCATGTGTGGTGGCACATGCCTGCAATCCTATCGCTAAGAAGGTTGAGACAGGAGGATGAGAAAATCAAGGTCATCCTTGGCTACATAATGCCTAGTTCCTTGAAACAAGAAGGAAAAAATGGTGGCCATGAGCTAGCCTATAGTTTCCATTTCATCTCTCTGTACCCCAGACTCCTTTGCCATGAAATACTAACAGAGTTGAAGGGTTTTTCCTTCCCTGAAGCCTTGAGTAGAACCTTCCAGTGCTTCTGACTGTGGGAGGAAAAGCACTGTGCCTGGTGGTTACTGTTACTATGAGGGACATGGTACCAATAAAAAGTGGTTTTGTCAGGTCCTCAAGCATTTTCAGATCCTGGTTCCCTTCGTCTGGACTCCACATTCCCTAAGCGGCTCTCTCCTATCGGCCTTCCTTAGAGAGCTGTCTTCAGTGGAAGAATGTGGGAGCCCAGGCAAGGACTGCAGAGGCACACAGTCCCAGGGCTCTTAGGAATCAGGAAATTGGCATGCTGGCTTCATGCATCAGCTCTCATAGCTTATTTAGAGAGGAAGCTACAGGGGGATCTACTCAGTGTGCTGACATACTCAGTTCCTAAACTCAGAGGCCCAGACCCTGGGCAGAGCAGTGGGACCTGGGAGGTGTCTCAGAGAAGCCAAATGCTCATCCCTGGCCTTTCTAGGTTTTCGACTTCCTGCTGACTCTGAGAGTGTTATAGCTGAGAGCAGCAAATCTCTGGTCCTGATTAGAGAGAGTGAAAAGCCATAAATCAGGGGAAGCAGCTTCCCACTGGCAGATTGATGGCTGTGTAGTCTGTGGCTGGAGATAGTGTTTGGTCCTGGTCCACTTTCAATTAACTCTGATCCTGGAAATGCCACGTGTGTCCCCGGCTGACTAAGTGTGTGTTCGGAGCTGACGTCTTCCCCGCTTTACGGTGAGTATAGTAGTCCCTACCCTGCCATTGACTGCTAATCACTCTTTTTGTTAGTAGATAACGATCGGACACCTGCCACGGGAGAGCCACCAGGGTAAGCACAGTGGTACCCGGGGACACACAGATAACGAGTTTGTGCCCTTTAGTGAGGAAAACGAAATTTAAATCAATTGCACACTTGTGCTTTGCCACTATGACAAAATGTCACATCCTGGGGAAAGTCAGCAATAGTTCTAGGGGCCAGCCAGTCTAGAATCAAGACAGAAGCTGATTTCGTCCAAAGTGAGGACCTCTTCCTGCGTGTTTTCTGACTTTACCTTCACATGAGCTTTTCCTTATGTTTTCTCAGAGAAAATGAGAGACAGAGATAGAGAAAGCTCTTGGTTCTCCCTTCTGGAAGGCCACTAATGCTGTTATAGGACTGAGCTCCTACCCATACAATGCCTCATCTAACCTTAATTACTGAAATATAGATCTTATCGCAGGGTGTAGTCACATTGAGGGGTGGCCGTTCAACACATGAACTGGAAGGAGAGGGCGCACATGCTGTGGTGACCGCAAGAGTTTCTTTAGTTCACGCCAAGGTGCGCCAGTTGCAAAGGAGAAGCAAACTCGTTTCAGGAAGGGTTCGATGAGACTGCCTCCCTGTTCTCTGCCCACTGTAGTTCTTGGGGGTCCATTTCCAAAGCTCGGGCGATGCGCAGAACAGTCTCCCACCAACTTGTTTAATTTGTTCTTCTCAACTTCTTACTCATTCCCACGAACTACGAACTTAATTCTCAGCCAACCTGAAAGAATAGCTCCCCATTGGGATCAAAAAATTTGATCCCAGCAGCTCCTGCAGTGTGAGCATCCGGTGGAGAAGCTCGTGAACTTCTAATTTGAGAACCCACGGGCCTCTGCTGTGTCCCAGCTGGCCCCTGAAAAGAGTAACCAGGGCAACCGTGGCCACTGGAGCCTGCGCACCTGCCACTCTTGCTGCAGCCGGAAGTCAGCAAGGTATTGCTCATTTGGTGACGGCTCGGTGTGGGTTTTTTGTTTGTTTTAATTTATGTCTTTCTTATTTGGGGAGCCTCAGAATAAATCCACTCCTGGACAGGAAGATGTGCGGCTTTGTTCCACACAATGGGAGTTGACTGTCTATTCAGAAGACGGTGCCATTCTGGTGTTGGGAAGCATATAGTTTGACTTTTTGGCTTATAGTGCGCTACAGTTAAGACATGGCCTGGCGTCTCAGAGGAGACTTTGGGTTTTTAAACAGACTGTGACTGCGAAAGACAATGGGGGCTCATAGAGTTGGAGTAGATGCATTCACTACAGGGCCAAGGGGTGAGTGGAATGTGGTGGCTTGATGGGGACATAACCCCCAGAATCTCAGGCATTTGAATACTTGGCTGGTGTTGCTATTTGATGAATTTTAGGAGGCATGGCCTTATCGGTGGAAGTGCGTCCATTCCAGGCGGGTTTTTAGAGTTCAAAGACTCATTCAGGTCTAGCTTGCTCTCTGTGCTTTGTGCTTGCCGTTCTCACAAGCCATCAGCTGCTGCCCAGCCTTCAGGCCTGTTGCGTGCTGCCACCGCCCCTCCATCATGCATCATGGATCACAGATTCTAACTCTCTGGAACCATAAGCCCAACAAACTCTTCCTCCCCCACCCCATAAGTTGCTTTGGTCATGGTGTTTAATCACAGCAACACAGAAAAGTAACTAATACAGACTCTTAACTTCACGTCCCTCAACATGTGACCTTATTTGGAAATGGGGTATTTAGAGGGGCACTTAGGCTTAAACAAAGTCATTAAGGTGATCACAAAATAATTAGTGTCCCAATAAAAGGAGAACCGTGGAGGCAGACATGCAAGCATGAAGGCCACATGAACAAGATGATGGCCACATACAAACAAAAGGAATTCATCCCCTCACGGCCTTCAGACACAGCCAACCCTTCCAACAGCTTCACTTTAGATGTTTAAATTCTAGAGCTCTTGGTCAACTCATTCCCGTGGTTTAAGCCACAGGTTTGTGTTGTGTTCTTACAGAAGTCCTGGTAAGTGACTGTACCTGTGTTCTAAGCCTGACTTCACCACCAGTGTCCAATCTGGCAATTTTACTTGGGTAACTAAGATTCCCGAATGCCTCGCCTGATATGCCAGGACTCCCTGGAATGTTCTTACAGGTTAAACTTTCCCTTTTCCATGGTGTCCCTTCATAAAGAAAGTGCCCCAGTGTGTAGTAATAGGAGCGGCGGGGCTGCATCCCAGGCACCCGGCCGCCCACATGACTAGCTTATGCCTCGAAATAATTACACAGACACTGTATTCTTTTAAACACTACTTGGCCCATTTCTATCTAGCCTCTTCTCGGCTAACTCTTACACCTGGACTAGCCCATTTCTAGTGTAGCCCACGAGGTGGCTTACCAAGGAGATTCTAGCCTACGTCCATCCTGGGTCAGAGCTTCATCGCGTGTGTCTGCCCAGGAGCAGGCAGCATGGCGTCTCTGCTCCAGAGAGCAGAGCTGTCAGTCCGAGCTCACTTCCTCTTCCTCCCAGCATTCTGTTCTGTTTACCCCTCCCACCTATGTTTTAACCTATGAGGGCCAGCCAAGCAGTTTCTTTATTTTTTTAACCAATGACCTTCCTCCATCACCAGTGTCTACAGAAAAGCCACTTTTCCCCAAGGGTCTACGGATCAAACATGAGTCTTTGGAGAGAGACCGTGGGTCTTCATTTTCCCAAAGGCTGATTAGTCATAGGATAGCTCAGCTTGAAGGAACTTGAGAAATTTCCAGAACTGTAGAAATTCAGATCTGGAGGAGCCTAAAGGGTCATTTGTATTGATTCTTTCTTAACTCTTCTTTTCCAAATCTTCATCCCATAATATACACATCCCTGGTCTCCCATCCCATAATATGCACAACCCTGGTCTCCCATCCCATAATACTCATAGCCCTGGTCTCCCATCC
>NW_004949098.1:1045407-1059254 GCF_000317375.1 Microtus ochrogaster | reverse complement strand
ACTCACAGTCCTGTTCTCCCACCCCATAATACTCACTGCCCTGGCCTCCTATCCCATAATACTCATGGCCCTGGTCTCCCATCCCATAATACTCATGGCCCTGGTCTCCCATCCCATAATACTCACAGCCCTGGTGTGCCATCTTTTTGCCCATTCCTCCTCAGCCTCTTTCACAACTCCCTTTCCCAGGACTCTGTCTTCACACGCCTTTGCTCTCTGTCACTCCTTCCCAAGTGACATAATCCATGTCTTCGTATACAGTCTCTATGTTGATAATTCTCAAATTTATATTGGGAAGACAGGATGCAATTGCAAGGGGAGTTATGGGTAGCATGATGTCTAAATATTGTGTGTCATAAGTATGACTTGAGAAACCTGACAAATTATCTAAGAATCACCCATTTTTGTTTGTTTCAAATTGAGAAATCTAAGTCTGGAAACTTATAAAAGAAATTGCAGAATCAGTCTTTTAATTAGTAAATGTAGGTATACCACATCTATGCTGGGATTAAAAGCATGCTTCACCACTGCCTGGCTGGTTAATTTAAGTTTTAAGAACTAGTTGGAACCAAGTCTAAGCTAAGGCCAAGCTTTCATAATTAATAAAAAGTCTCCGGGCCATTAGTTAGGAGCTGGTAGTCCTGAGATAGACCTGCTACAGACTCAAAGTTTTACCTCGTGTGTATCATCAGCGAGTTCTGCCCTAGTGCTCTAGTCAAAGGAACCAGCTGCACTGTACACAGATGCTCGAACCTAAGGCTTTCCTGGTTACCTTCCCAGTTTCCTTCACTGTCACGTCCAGGCTGCTGGTGAATCCTTCCATTTGCTCCCCATGTCTCCAGCTGTCTTAGTCGGGAAAATGTTTAATTAGGGCTGGTGTACAGATCAGGGATTTAGTCCATTGTCATCACGGCAGGAAGCATGGCCACATGCAGGTAGACATGGTGCTGGGGGGGGAATTGAGAGTTCTGCATCTGGATTCAACAGCAGCAGGAATAGAAACTGACACTGGGCTTGACTTGAGCATCAGAAACCTCTAAGCCCATCCCCATTGACACACTTCCTCCAACAAGGCCACACCTCCTAATAATGCCACTCCCTAACGAGCCTATGGGCTCCATTTTCATTCAAACCACCACATTAGTGCATCCTCTTCACTTTGTCTCCAAGGCCAACATTCTCGCCCAAGCCATCACCATCTCCCCTTTGGAGCACTCCAACAGTGTCCTTAATGGGGTTCCTTCCTCATCTCAACTCAGTCACAGCATAGCAGCCGGAGCAATCCTACCAAGACATGAACAAGGGCTCAGGAAAAGACGCAGTGACTGTTTGCCACCCAAGAATGAAGACCTAAGTTTGGAGCTCCAGAGTCTACATGAATGCTGGGTGGGTGTGGCAGCCCATCTATAATGCCAGCCTTGGGAGGAAGAGACGGGGATCCTGGAGCAAGCTGGCTAACGAGACAAGCCATATCAGTCAGCTTTGGGTTTGACTGAAAGACCCTGCCTCAATGAGTAAAACAGCAACCAAGGACCATTCGGACATCAACCTTGAGCCTCCTCATTTGAATACGGCCACATGTTTACACACACACACACACACACACACACACACACACGGACGTGTTTCCACACACATGCAAAACCAAACACCATGCATAATGAAAATAAAAACAGAAAGATAAAAATATAAGCATTAAATCTTGCGATGCCCCTCAATACACACACTGCACACAAAATAAAATCCAGGCTTCTGTAACTGCCTGATAGCTTCCAACCACCTCTAACATCATCTCAGATTTTCCTCTTCGCTTGCCGTACCCCTGCCTTGCTGCTCTGTCCTTCCTCAAACACATCACTCACCGCCTACCCTCAGAGACTTTATTTAGCAATCTCTTCCCGAAATGGTGTCCCACCAACTTCTTTAGGTCAGAGGCAAAAGCAGCTTTAAAATATGTCCTCACGGTCTTTGGATTTATCTTATCAAAAAAGTAAACTCAAGTTCCTCTCCCCTTAAAGTTGTGCTGTCTTGAGTGACTTTACAAATACAATGTTGTGTGATTCCTAGACTAAAAACTGCTATGGTTTCTATCTGACTCTCTCTTGGAAGATGCAGGCCTACAACTCAGCCACCATGCTGTGGCATAGACAAAAAGCTGCCTGCCGGTGTCTCAGCTGATGCTTCTTTTCTGAGACCTCTCAATCAGTCACCATCAACTACTAAACATACAAGGGGAAATGCCCTCAGTTATTTCCGGCTCCCCTTTCAGTTGATTGTGTGGACCAGAGACATGTCTCCCTTCCCCCTGCCTAAGTTGAAAATCCATGGAGGACATAATCACTATGGTCAAATGAAGTCATTAAGCTTTGGGTTGGTTTGCTACACAGCAATAAATAACTGGAACACAGCCAATGAGTCCCCAGTTCAGGACTGCCCTCCCCTGCCATCCTATCTAATCACTCCTTGGCTTCAGCTACAACCAGTGAATTACTCTTACCCTCAGCGCTCAGCCAACTGCCTGGCAAACAGGAAGCACTCAATGGATATTTGTAGACTACACAAATGGATGAATCCTCTTGTCACATTAGAATCATTAATAGGCTGGGAGTTTGCTTAATGTTTTTTAATGCAGTAATGGTAGCAGGTGCCATCTCACGTCAACTATGGTAGTGCCTCCTGTAATCTAGCTCCTAGGACGTAAAGGCAGGAGGATCAGGAATTCAAGAGCACCTTTGGGTACAGAGCAAGTCTGACACCAGCCAGGTTACATGAGACCCTATCTCAAAGAAACAAAACAGAGGGGGGTGGGGAGATGGCTTAGCACTTTAGAACTCACGCTGCTCTCACAAAGCACCCCACTTCAGTTCCTAGCACCCATGTCTGATGACTTACAACCCCCGTGACTCCATCCCCTGAGGACCCTCTTCTGGTCTCCTCAGAAACATACACACAGACACACACATGTAAAATAAAAATAATGGTAATACCTTTTTTTAAAGATTCAAAACAGAGAGAGGCATGAGAGAGAGAAGGTGTGGGAAAAGAGGGAGAGAAGGAGAGAGAGAGAGAGAGAGAGAGAGAGAGAGAGAGAGAGAGAGAGAGAGAGAGAGAGAAGACCAATTTGGAGAAAAAAAAGAAGGTAATAAGTAGTAACAATAATAATAAGTGATTATGAAACAAACTTCCTGATTATCAACTCCCAGAGATGTTGGGCGGACTCCTTGACACTGGTTAGAGGCCAGATGACCAGAAGACATTGGGACCTGGGTTGGTGTGCCCTAAGATGCTAAATCCAGGGCCAACACAGCAGTCAGTCTGTCTTATTTGTTGGGAAGCAAGCAAGCACTCTTCCTGCTGTTGGTCACACCTGCCAGAACATGACTCTCAGAAGTGAGCAGATTTTTAGTGTGGGAAGCTCAAGATAGCAGGGGATTGGGCAGGAGAAGTTTGGAGAATTGTTCCTTCCACACTTGGGCCCAGTTGCTAATGACAGACTTGTCAGGCAGCTGGTTCCTGGGGGTCCTTTTCACTGAAGCGTGGTTTCCTTGGTGACTGGATAGCTGCTGTACACAAGCTTTTCTGGGGACACTTGACTGGTTCTGATGCTAACTAGCTCTGACAGCTTTGATTGGGATAAAAAGATAAAGGGTCTCTACTGGCTTTCTCAAATTAAACATTTCTTCCATGCTCATACACAGTTTCAGACTGGGGAACTGTCCTGGGCGAGGATTTTTTTACCTTGTAAATTGATGTACTGGGAATTTCAGCAATGTGTCTGAGACTGGGTACCTTGAAACATCCCACGGAGGAAGCTGCATCCTGGCATGATTCTCAGGTGATGACTTCAGGAGCATGCAGCGGTCTTAGATCTACTGGTTGACCAGGAGTAGCTAGGAAGACAAGGCCTGAGTTACTACAATAAAAGGATTTAATCTAGGCTGTTGGTTGAGCAGGCACTGGAAAGGCAAAAGGGAAATCGAGATAAACAGAGGCCTGGGGAGATGCTCAGCTGCTAAAGTGCTCTCCTTGCAAGAATGAAAATCTAAGTCAGATGCCCAGAATCTGAGAGGAACGTGAATAATAATGCCACACTGGCTCAGAATTGAGTAAAATAAAGGGGCTCTTTATATACAGGGAATTCACCGATCACCGCCCTCTGCATGAACGGGGATCAGGAACAGAATCCAGCATCTGGGTGTGAGAGCAGGGAGTGAGAGAGAAAGAGGATGAACCTGTGAAAAGGGGGGGCATCAGCCACAGAGGGGCTCTCCCACAACAGACCCTACCTACCATATCACATGTTCAGATGACTGTAACAGGGCAGGTACTCCAGTCTTCCAGAAAGACTACAGACTACAGGCAAGACTATGCAGAAAGCTAAGAGAGCTGAGGACAGCAAAGGTGACAGGCTCGTGGAGAGATAAAAGGGTCTGCAGGTGATCAGATAGCACTGGACACTGTGAGAAGGTCATTTATGATCAGATACAAATGTGTAACCTGTACCGTTACACAGGTTCTCACTTCCAGGGAATTCTTAAAGTGTCTGTGTGTGTGTGTGTGTCTGTGTGTGTGTCTGTGTGTGTGTCTGTGTGTGTGTGTCTGTGTGTGTATCTGTGTGTGTGTCTGTGTGTGTGTCTGTGTGTGTGTCTGTGTGTGTGTCTGTGTGTGTGTGTCTGTGTGTGTGTGTCTGTGTGTGTCTGTGCTCTTAACCACTGAGCCATCACTCCAGCTCCATATTTCTAAATGTTTTAACCGAGGATCCTGAGTGTTAGTTTCACACTGTCCGCTGCCCTCCTGTGACTGTGAGCTCCTGCGGGCTTCCTGCGCGTGCCAAGAGAGGGCAGAGACAGCTGACAGAGAGGTTGAGGGCTAGTAAGAAAGGGCACGAGGCTTTTCCCACAGCAGTGGCTGAAATTTAGCCACCACCCCCCAGGGGCGCCCGCAGGTGGTGGCACCACCCACCCTACCCTCCCCACCCCGCTCCCAAGGAGCAATCCTAACACACCTGAAGAACACAGTAAAAGGAGGTGTAACCCAGCGCCAGTCAGTCAGTCAGTCAGTCAGTCACTGCTAGCTAGCCTGTGGCTCCCAAGACGGAGTTCCCAGCACCCACTGCTGCACAGCAACAGGTGTGGCACACCTCCCTCCCCAGCTCGGCAAAGCCCTCTTACCCGGCTCTCAGCCTCTCCGAGTGGCAGGCGCCACCTGGCGGTCACTCAAAAAATATACGGCGGCCACGTGCTCTTAAAGAACAGGGGAGGTAAGGAGGCAGATTCAGCACCCGGGAGGTGTAGTAGGCAGGAGGATCCCCAGTGCAAGCCTAGCTTTGGCTACCCTGCAAGTTTGGGGCCAGTTTAAGTTGTGTAAAACCCTGTCTTTAAAAAAGAGCCTTGATTTTGTGCAAGTTTGCAAACTCAGTCTCTCCGCATGTCCAGTGTATTGGAATAAACGGAGAACCCCGAGCTCAGTTAGGATGGGGTTTTTATAGTCGCAAAGGTGGGGGTGAAGGGTTTCTGAGGTTCAGGACCCCTGGTTGGCTGACATTTGTCTAAGGGTGTCCTGGTGAGTGTGTGCTGGCAGGTGGTCCTATCTACAGCGGTTGGAATGTTAGGCATTTCCTTTGGATGGTCTGTTCTTGGGTGGTTCTCAGGTAATCTCAGTTTGTGGTTCTTCCTGCAGCCAGGTATTGCTTCAGGGTAAACTACTGAGACTCAGGCCTCTATTAAATTTATTGGTGGCTGAGTCCTACCTTGGCAGGTGATAATAATTGGAAGTAAAGAACTTCTTTTGGGTGATCTGTTCATATTTAGCTTATCATGGCTGGCTCCT
Organism: Microtus ochrogaster; assembly: GCF_000317375.1. Taxonomy (NCBI): domain Eukaryota; kingdom Metazoa; phylum Chordata; class Mammalia; order Rodentia; family Cricetidae; genus Microtus; species Microtus ochrogaster. The sequence goes on along the minus strand of NW_004949098.1, from coordinate 1,053,425 downwards.
ACATACAGCCCTTGACAGGAGTGAGCGTGTCCCATCCAAGTGCCAAAGTGTCCCCAGAGTGCCACTCTCTCCTGTTTCTCCTCTCACTTCCTGGAGACTGTGCTCTTTTTCTGCCTCCTCCTTCTGCTTTCTCTATTTGGGAAGATCTGCAAATTTAGTCTGTAAAATGCCAATTTTTAAATTATTAGCATATATTAAGTATACATAATAATTCATCGTGACATTTTCATACATGCAAATATGTGTTTTAATCATACTCACCTCCTATTCTCCTCCTTGAGGAGGTGTGAGTTCCTCCGACCTCCTGGTGTGACACAGAGCAGTCTAGTCATGGTTGTTTGTGTTGTTTTGGTTTTTGAGGCAGGGTGTCATGGAAGCCAGGCTGATCCCAAACTCACTGCACAGCCAGGGATGACTACATTGGTTTGAATGGGGTGTGTGTGTGTGTGTGTGTGTGTGTGTGTGTGTGTGTGTGTATGTGTCATCCTCCCCTAGTCTCCAGTATTTGAACACTTGTCCCTTGTTTACAGCACTGTTTGAATGGATTTAGAAGGTGTGACCCTCAGGGAGGAAGGTGTCGCTGGTGGCAGGCTTTGGGAGGAAAAATCCTTGCCTATTTCTGCTTTGCTCTCTCTGCTTCATGCTGGCAATTCAAGACGTGTGCCCTCAGCTTCTGCTCCGTGGACTCATGCCTCCCCACCGTGATGGACTCTCGTCCTTCTGGAATTGTAAATCCAAAGAAACTCATCTTCTCATCTGTCCTAAAGTGTCCTAGCTCCAGATGTAGCTGAATGTGCCCTGGGGCTTCCTGTAGCCCATGCCACCCTCCTCTAAGTTACTGGCCTGTTGGTCTTTGGATTCTAGGTGGGGGCATAGCTTCCTGTTGGGAGGGAAGAGTGTACTCCTCTGTCACATTCTGGGCTCTTTCTGCTCCCTGCCTGAGCCCATTTCTTCAGTAAGACTGCCAAATGGTGGCGCCATCAAACTCCATCCTCCCCTCGCTCATTGGCTGGGCTACTGCTGTCCAGACCCCCACCCCTGGCAGAGTACCAACAACAAAGGCAAAATAAATTACAAGATCAATTTTAATATCATCAGAAACTCACTTGGTGATGGTGTGGTCCAGGGGGCAGGACTGGGGAGGTGTGAGCATTCAAGTCACCTGATTGTTCTTTGGACAGAACCTTAGCCATCTTTGATTGCTTTCTGGGCTGAGTGGACTAGCAAGCAGGCCTGCCTTCAGGTTCCTGCTTGAGTGCTTGCCCCAACTTCCCTCAGCAATGACTACAACCTGCAAACTATCAGTCTTCCCACCTCTGAATGACTCTTGGCCAAGTGTGCCATCACAGCAACAGACAGAAAATCAGACACCACTGTTCCCATGTTGCTCTGCTCCTGTCGTCGCCATCACTGCTGGCCACCAGGACGCCCAGCAGAAGTGTGCCCACTTCATTCAGCACTGCACCCCAGAAGTCCTCATGGTTTCTCAACCAGTGTTTGCTGAATAAATGGGTGAGTTGGGGGAGTGAAGGGAAAGGACCAGGTGGAAAGGAGGGCGGTCGGGTTTCCAAAACACCTGAGAAAATCCATTTCAAAGACCGGGTTCTTACACCTCACAGTTTCAGGGCAGCCAAGCCTAGGGCAGGGAAGACTGAGAACTGGAGTTCCCAAAGTGAGAGAAAAGCCACACCCATGGCGAAGATTCCATAAAGCCGACAATTAGAACTCTGCAGCTGTGAAGAGCTGGGGTGCTCTAGCAGGTCTGGAGAGGAATTATCTTGGGACACATTTGATAAGCATCCACTGGCCTCTCCTGTATCCGACCTAACATCCTGGTGACCAGATAGGAACCTTTGGAATCATTTAAGCTACTACCTTCTACCAAGCCACAAGCTAAGAACACCCTGAGATGGCATCTGCAGTCTGTGGCCGAGATCATTCCCCTTGGCTGTGACCCGCTGTTGCGATCTGAATTTTGAAATGCGTCCCCTCTCCAATTGTGTGTTTTAACACGCAGTCCCCAGCCGGTGGTGCAGCTTTGGAAGGTTGTGGAAACTTCAGAAGGGAAAACCTTAGGAATGCATGTTGAGGTCATACAGCCTGGCCCTCTTCCTGTCCGATTTCCATTTCCTGTCGGCCAGAAAATGAACTGAGGCGTCTCAGCTGCAGGTTCCTGCAACCAGAGAGCCATTCACTGCTACACCTTCCCCTCTGAGGTATTCTGTCCTAATTAGCTTTAACAGTCAGCTTGACACAGCCTAGAGTTATTTGAGAAGGGATCTGAATTGAGTGGCCAGTTAGCCTAGGTTAGACTGGCCTGTTGGCAGGTCTGTGGGGATCATCTCATTGCTAATTGGTATAGGAGGGCCCGACCTACTGTGGGCGGCACCTTCCCTGAGAAGGTGGTATGAAGCTGTACTAAAAAGTTAGCTAAGCCAGAATCCAGGAGCGAGCTGAAGGTGTTCCTCCACAGTGTCTGCCTTCAGTTCCTGCTTGACTTCCTGTCCTGACCCTCCTCCCTAGAGAGGCTTCTCATTAGTTATTTGGCCACAGCAACAACAACAACAAAGGGAACTAATACCCTGCCTACCTGGTATTTACACCAGTGTATTTGAAAACTGCTTCAATTTATGACCTTCATTGCTCTATGACTACAAAAACATCATGAGGTCATTTCTACGTGGGAGCACATTATTTGAGGAAACCCGAATCCATGTTCTTAGACCACGGTCACTCAAGAATAAACCATCTCTCATTCCCTGTAAGGTGAGAGCTGTGTCTTCACTTAACAAGCCTGGGGGGGAGGGTCACCCTAGAGCCACACCATAGCAGGTTTGGCTTATGGAGTAAGTTGTTTGTGGCATTCCAGAAGAAAGTTGAGGGGAGAAGTATGTGTAATGAGATCAGGGAAGAAATCCCAGCATACAGTGATGTGGTTCAGTGTTTGCTGAGCATACTGGAAGCCCTGGGTTCAATCCATATAAACCAGACACAGTTATACACGCCTGTAATCCCAGGACTCAAGAAGTAGCAGTAGCAGACCGGGAGTTCAAGGTTAACCTCAGCTATACTGTAAGTGTAAGGCCAACTTAGGCTACATGAGACACTGTGTGGAAAAAAATAGCTCAATCTGAGGATACCTATGTTGTAAGAAAGGAGAGGCCTTTAGGCTTCCTGCTGATGCTAAGCAGGGCCAGGCACTGGTCCCAGTGGTCTGAGGCCTGGGTCCAACTGTTTGGACTGGCATCTGCCCAAATATGGACACCTGCCAGGACAGTCAGGGGCCTGGAGGTGTTTTGATCTCTGCTCTCACTTACCTGGTGAGATGTTACCAGAGGAGGTACCATCCCAGACTGTGATGAATGGTCCTTCCTTGTCTTCTGGCAAGCCTTCCTCATCCAATTTATAGCCAGGAGTCAACCCTGAACATAGGTAAGAACACCTGTTCCTGAGAGTGGGAAGGGACCCGAGAAATGAGGCATATGAGAAAATAACAGAGCTCAGAAGTCCCCGCTACTGACAGGATGCCTGGCCCAGTCAGCCAGGCTCCTGAGCATCCAGGAGAGGGCTGAAGCGCACAGGTGCATCTTCCTCCCAGCCTGACCTCTTCTGAGGCAGGGCTCAGGCAGGCAGTCAACAACCGCTTTACAGAAAACCTGAAGCTTTCCCTCCAGGCAGACAACTTACAGAGACGGGGAAGTCTGGCCATCTCTTCAGACCATGAGCTCCTTCTACAGTTAGACTGGAACTTTGTGTGTGCTCACATGTGGACATGTGTGTGTGTGCAGGTATGTGCGGAGGCCAGAGACTGATGAGTGTCCTCTCAATTGACCTCCACCTTGGTCTTCTATTGACCTGAAACTCACTGGCTAAGCTAGACTAACCAGCAAGCCCCAGGGGACCTTCCATCTCCTTATCTCCAGTGCTGGGAATACAGGTTCAAGTTACCTGGCATTTGTATGGGTGATGGAGACCCGAACTCTGGTCCTCATCCTTGTGTGACAGGCACTTCACCAGCTGAGTCATCTTCCTAGCCAGTAGATTTGGGGCCAAAGGGTAATCTATGTGGAAGTGTGAAGCGATACGGGGAACAGGCATCTAGGAAAGAGGCTGGAGTGAAAGATGGCATTCCTTCCTAGCAACTGAACTCTGTAGCTGGGATGCAATCTCCCTGGGTTCGTCCATCTCCCCGAACCAAGAATCAAGGAGATGGAGCAATGGGGGCAGGAAGGAGGGACTTGAGAAAGAAAAAGGGGATTTCTGGGCAGAGGTGGTGCCTGCTTTAATCCCAGCACTCGGGAGGCAGAGGCAGGCAGATCTCTGTGAGTTCAAGGCCAGCCTGGTTTACAAGAGCTAGTTCTAGGACAGGCTCCAAAGCTACAGAGAAACCCTGTCTTGAAAAACCAAAAAAAAAGGAAAAAAGAAAGAAAAAGAAAAAAGAAAAGTGGGAACAAAGGAGGGGAGAGTCCAGGGACCCTGTGAAGGACTAACTAGCCTGGAGTCCATAGACAAACTCAGGAGACCTCGCCCTTCCCCACAGGGTGTTTCTGCTCTTTCCTTCCAGCCCCGTTAAATGCCTGCTTTAACCTTTCTGAGTCTTTGGGGTGTTGTCACTGGGAGTTCAATTCTTTGTTTAACCTTGGGAACAAACCCGACACCTGAGCAGCTGGCACACGGCACCAGCACACCGTGACAGAGGAGCTTAACCGGAGTGGGTGGACCGAACACACCCACCAACACCCTGCTTCTTGTCCCTCCTTCTAAAACAGTGGTTCTTGATCTATGGGCCGAGCCAAAACCCCTTTGGCATTCAACCACCCTTTCACAGGGGTCACCTAAGGCCATGAGAAAAACACAGATATTTGCATTACGATTCATAACAGTAACAAAATTACAGTTATGAAGTAGCAAGGAAAATAATTTTATGGTTGGGGTCACCACAGCATGAGGAACTATATTAAAGGGCAGGAGCACCAGGAAGTTGAGAACCGCTGCCCTGAAAGGATGTCAGCCGTCTACAGCTGTATCTCTCTGCTTTGCCCTCCTCCCCCATTCCCTTCCTATTTTCAGTTCTTCTTTCCTCCATCTTCTCCTTTTCATCCCTCTTCCCTTCAACTATTGTCTAACCTTAGAAAACACACATAACTTCAACCTAGTCTATTTGTTTTAGGAATCTAAATGAAAAAAAAAATCTCATCTAGTAATATCTACGGCCAGCCTTCCAGGAGACCAGGTTGTAAGGGACCAGGGACAATGATGCAGTGTCCACTAGTGGTCACTGGAGGGAGCCTCTGAGACAAAGTTACTGAGTAGCCCAAGGATGACACTGATAACATTTGCTTTGTGCAATGTTGAGGGCCGCCTTCAGGGGCGCCATCTCTCCACATCTCTGGGCCAAGCGTTGCAGATGGGGTGGGTACCAACTTCTGGTAAGTCCAAGAGGATGGGGCGTGAAGGCTGTCAGGCATGGTGAGCTCTCTGGCACCTGGACTTGGAAAGCGGTGGAGCTGTAATAAACTCTGGACTGAAGCCCCTTTCTCAATCGTCTCTGGCCTATGTAATTTCTCGGGGGTTCCTACTCTGTCTTGAATAACGTGTTGGACATATGGTCTATCTTGGTGAGGAAGGATCAAAATTAGATTTAACCTGATCTCTTCACGGTCACATTCTTTGCATCCAATTGTTTCTGCAGCAACCTCATACTCACCTCTTGTGCAATATATATGAACTGAATAAAAAGGGCACTTTTTCAATATTTTCATTCTATGGCACATGGACAAATGCCCCCCAGGCAACACTGGGGCTTAGAAATGTGTAGACCATTTCCAAGGAAGGGATCGGCTGGTCGTGCTGGAAGCGTGGCCCTGTATGGTAGGTGGTAGAGCGGGCAACTCTGCAGCCTCAGGGCAAAACCTTTTCGAGCATCGCTGAGCAGGGGGAAACAACTATTCAGTGGTCCCACGTGCCTGCCTTCCCAGTCCCCAGGGTTAGCAGGAAGCTGCAAATGGTTCTGGCATTTCCTAGCGCTTATTAAGATGAAAAACATTTAATAAAACACAATAGATGTTTGTCCCTCAGAAGACCCGAGGTCCAGGAACCGCAGGGGATTCAAATTTTCTATTTATTTTGACACTCTGATTGTGTTTCTTGCCTGCTTGCCCTGGAAATGGTTCCTCAGCCCCGAAAACCTCGCGTGGAGTGAGAGCCATGGTTATTGCTCATTGAAGGCAGCGAGAGGCCTCTTCCGCTCCTGAGCACACAATAGGGAAAGTCTCATTCCCCACCTGCTCAGGCTTGGGCAGCCCCGCGCACGGCACCTGAAGCCGCCCTTGTGAGCGGTCCTGTCTGCTGGCACCCAGTAGCTGGACCATGTCCCAGAATTCCCCGATTTTCAGGTGAATACTCCAGCAGCAGATAAAGCTTACAAGCGACAGAAGAGAGGTAGAGATTCAAGCTAGGTGGCTCAAACACCGTCAGTTTTATAGGTCAGGATGGCAAGTGCCACACTTTGGAAATGGTCAAAGGTCATGCGTTAGAAGCTTGGTCCCTCCCCAATGAAATGACACAGAAAAATGGGGGCATTTCAAGGGTGAGGTGGATTGGATGGCTGGAGAAGCACCTTCAGCACAGATTGGTGCCCCTGGGCTGGAGGACTGGCGGAAAAGAGCATGCTCAGCTCCTCCCTGCCCCTTACTTCTGCTTTGCCCACCTGATCCTTTGTACATGCTTCTCATGGTGTCATTGCCACACTGTGACCCAGCAGAGCCCCTTGGCAGGTGTGGTCACTCAATCTAGCCGCCAGAACTGTGTATGGAATAAGCCTTTCTCTCAGACTCCGGTATTTCACTACAACACCAAAACTGGACTAAGTCAGCCACCAGGGTGGTTTGCCATGGTGAGAGTTTAGCCCTAGTCCAAATCATTCCTCTTTCAAAATCTCTGAGATAATTTTCAAGACTGTTTGTAAACATAGGTAAATGAAGACTGGGGAGATAGCTCAGTGGGTAAAGTGCTTGTCATATAAACATGAGGACCTGAGTTCAAATCCCCAAGCCCATAAAAAAGTCAGGCACTGTAGCAAGTGTATATAAGCCCAGTGTTGGGGAGTGGAGACAGGAGGATCCTGGAGCTGATAAGCCAGTTTAGCTGAACCAGTGAACTTCAGGTTACCCAGCATCAAGCCAGGGCCTCCACAAGTGCCTGTATAAACACCCTAACACATGTATACACCATGTACACACACATGTGAACACATACACACCACACACAAAGATTACAACAAAAACACTACTGCTTTCAAAAATACAGTAAGTTTTGTTTTATCTTAATGTATTTTATTTTGTTGTATTTTATTACTATCTCCTAGAGGTCTGTTCTTTTCTAATAACAGAAAGGGAGCAGATCCAGATAGGAGGGAAAGAAGGAGGGGAAATGCAATCAGGATATATTATGTGATAAAAGAATCTATCTTCAATAAAAGAAAAAATATAATAAATTACCTGGAATTCCATCATTAAGAAACTCAGAAATAACTTGTTAATATTCCAGAATATAGTCACAGTCACTCTGCCTCAAGGTTTGTCTCTTCCTCCTCTCTTTTTCTAGCTCAGTACCTAACATGGTCTTCAAGTGCACACAGAAAGGGCACACAGATCAGGGCCTGGAGCGAGCTCAGCACTTAGGAGCCCTGGGTGATCTCAGAGCACCTGGGTCTGGTTCCCAGCACCACCGTGTGCAGTTCACAGTTGCTGACAAAAGAGCCAGAGGACCAAATGGTCTCTCTTGGACTTTACAGGTGTCCACACAGACATGACACACACATGTGCGTGCACACACACACGCACACACAAATGCTGCTTTTGTAAGCCATGTACCAAGCTACAAAGGAGCACCCGACCAGTTCCCAGAGATCAATGTGGGTTGTTTCCTTGGAACAAATGCATAGCAGAGTGAGAAATGCAGAGCGGACAGTTAGTTAATAGGATATAGTTAGTTAATAGAATATAGTTAGTTAATAA
>NW_004949098.1:1038578-1043979 GCF_000317375.1 Microtus ochrogaster | reverse complement strand
TAGAATATAGTTAGTTAATAATAGAATATAGTTAGTTAATAGAATATATTGTTGGAAACAAAATGGGAGAGAACCACATTTAAGAAAAGCAGAAAAGAAGACGAAGAAGGAGGTGACAATATGTGGCAAATCCCTATGTGTTTAGAGCAGTCACCAAATGGCTGCGTTACACAAAACAGGTGTGACCCCGAATTGCTAGAACTTAGAGACCAACAGGGAGCCGGACGTCTGGAACTTCAGAGATCGCGCTCAGCGTGAGTTTGAGAAAGTAAGACAAGAGCAAGGGAGCAAACAAGCAAAATTCCAAGAAGGAAAAATAACAGTAAACAAAGCTATGCAGTGGTGGTGCTCACTTAATACCAACACTCATGAGGGAGAGGCAGGCAGAACTCAGTTCCAGGCCAGCCTGGACTACACAGAGAAACCCTGTCTCAAAAACAAAACAACAACAATAATAATATAATGAGAAAGAAAATGGAAACAAATTTTTTAAAAAGACAATCAAAAATTAGTTCTTCTAAAAGATTAATAAAATAATATTATGACAGGTCTGACCCAAAAAGGGGCGGGGGAGAAAGAAATCTAGGCGAGACGGAATGTACAATAAAATGGGAGAAACAACAACAGACACAACACAGACGAAAGAACGATGTAACCGAAACATCTTCGGGGATGTTGATACTTGAACAAAATCTGATCCGGAGCCCAGACTTGATGACCCACTTGTAGAAAGACAGGAGAGCAGAAAATGTCCCCAGAGATATCACCCAGGGCAACTCCAGGCAAATGACCCAGTTTCCTCAGAGGTGGAAAACAGCTGGAGGGGACCAGAGGTCATGAGAGCTGAGAGGGCACATCAGCTGCGCTGGACTCCGACTCGGTCTGACAGGCTTTTTTAAGGGGACACTGTGAAGTGAGCGGAAGCTTAAACACCAATGCGGCTCTGGGCCGCTAACGACAGTGCTCTAGATTACAGCATGACAGACAGACTGCAAACACAGGGGCTGCTCCGACAGTGTATAAAAACCGGGTATGGTTTCCCCACCAATGCAAGGAGGGTTCACAAGAGGACAAAGCAAGGTGCTGCATAATCATAGAGAATAAAGAGGAAGGGCCTGAATTATTGCAGTAAATGCAGATAAGCCATTTAGCAAAATCCTGCAACTCTGGAGAGTCTTTGATTAAACATTCAGCAGCACCCAATGCTGTAGACTGAATGTGTGCCCCCATCACAGCCCCCCTCCTCCGTGGGACTGAAAGATCAGAGTATCCTTCCCCACATAAGGACAGAGAAGATGCTGCCTGGAAACCTGGGAGGGAGCCTGCACCAGAACCAATCCAAACAGCACCCAGACCTGGGTTTTCTCACCAGGATGGTAAGAAATGAAGTCTGAGTATCCACATAAAGCCCCTGTATGTAGTCTGAAAGGCCTCAAACACAAGAACAGAAAACTCTTTGAGTTAAAGAGATGGCCCAGCAGTTAAATACTGCTTTTGCAGAGGATCTAAGTTGACTAACTCCAACTCTGGGAAGTTCAGTGCCCTCTTCTGGCCTCTATGGGTACTCACACACATTCATAAAATTAAAAATATACACACATAAAATTTAAAAATAACCACACAGGTATACATATAATATATATAGATATAGATATATAGATATATATTTGAATATATATATTCAAATATATATATTATATATATATTATATATATTATATATATATTATATATATAATCAAAAGTAGTAAAATAGAGGTCACAAAAGAGAAATTCCTTACATTGGTACCAAAAACCTGTAGCAATTGTGTTTTGGGATGGAGTCAAAACAGCCCAGGCTGCCTTCAAACTCACAATATTTCTCTTGTTTTAGCCTCCTGAATGCTGGACTTTAACGCTGGAGCCACCACTCCTGGTTTAGCTGCTAGTTCTCTCGCAAAGGAAAGGGATGCTCATTCCCTTCAAGATTAGGAATAATGGGGGCTGGAGAGATGGCTCAGTGGTTAAGAGCATTGCCTGCTCTTCCAAAGGTCCTGAGTTCAATTCCCAGCAACCACATGGTGGCTCACAACCATCTGTAATGAGGTCTTGTTCAAACATACAGACAGAATATTGTATACATAATAAATAAATATTAAAAAAAAGATTAGGAATGACACAAAATGTGTTACTGCTGCTTCCATCTGACCTAGCAGTAAAGCCCCCAGCGAGTGTGGTAAGCTAAGTGGGAAAGGGTGGGTTTGATGATTAAATGGAAGGAAAAGTGAAAATGTCACCCCCCATAGTACTAGACCACCTACATATAAAACCCAACAGAGCAAAGTATCTCTTGCAATACGCATGTGTGCAAAGCATGCTTGCAAAATTAACATCGAGGCATGGCGAAGGGCGCTGGAGACTGCACCTGTGGGGAGCAGGCCGTGAGCCTGCCTCCCCATCCAGCTTGGCAACACTCCCTCCTCCTCCCCCGTGCTCCCCTTAGACCGGAGCTCCCCAAACCCTCAACCCTGTCCTGAAAAAGAAAAACAAAAAGAATAGATGGGGGCGGGGTGGTCCTGGAGAAATGGGATCTTGCTAGCAGGCATGCATGTTCCTGGTGAACCCTTTCTTCTAATAAAATTTCCTCTTTGTAATGAAGGTCTTTTGTCATCAAGGTTTCTCAAGGACTTCATCATGGTTCCAGGGACTGGAGTCCATGATGACAGGGACAGTATGGCAGCAGGCAGCCAAAGCACAAGCTGAAAGATCACACTTCCAAAGACTACAGTCCGGGTGGCCCAACAGTGACTGTCCCACAGCCGACAGGCCAGTTCTCTGGCAGTTGTTCTGACCTCGGAACTAACTGTCTCAGTAGTCCCCATCTGATCCTGGAGACCTGGGGGATTCCTGGAAAGCTACTGATCTGCAGTCTGCATCGGAATCCTGAGGAAGTTGATTTCATGCCGGCTGTGTCAACAGTCCTGATGAACATGTTAGCGAGAGGGGCAAAAGCAGGCCAATAGGAGAGCCTCCTGCTGGGGAGTCCTTTCACGTGGGCTGCACCGGAAGATGGTCTTCCCGCTTCAAATAATCTGACTAAGAAACCCCCAAGAATGCCAAGTTGTTTTTGGATATCACAGAGTTAAGCCCCAAGATCAGCCATTCCAAGGGGCTCAAAGCCACTGTGTTTGTGTAACCAGAGTTGAGTCAGTGTGCTTGTCCACCCACGAGGAACCAGATGGGAGAGAGGCTGGACACAGAATGAGACTTCTGTAGCCACTAGAAGCAGTGAAATAAACACAACCGTGTCTGTGGGCCTTTGAGTGTGCTGGACTGGCAGGATGGCTCAGTGGGTAGAGACTCATCACCTATGAATCTAATGACTTGAGTTTGATCGTAGGGCCCACATGATGGAAGGAGGAAATGACTCTAAGTTGTTCATGTGCATGCGCGCACACACACACACACACACACACACACACACACACACACCAAGTTAATAAATAAATGTAAAAGAATCATGTTTGAGGAGCAGAAAACAAAAAGAGGTTTTTAGCTAACTGTCTTTTGTGCATTTCTAACGCAGCTTGAGGAACCGAGGGCCTACAGTTCAGTGGTGGAGCGCAGGCCTAGCATTTGCAGGACCCTGCCTGCCTTCCATCCTTATCGTTAAAAAGAGAAATAAAGAAAACCAATGGCTGCGGGAAGCAATGATGCTTCGTCCAGGATCGTACAAGCAGGGGAGGGAAGAGGAGAAAAGGAGAGGCTTAAAGGGGGTGAGAAAATAGAAAAGCAAGACACTCAGAGCAGGGGAAGTGCCCGTATGCCAGCCTTCTGCACCTGGGGCTCAGCTAAAGGAAACAAAACAACAAAGAAAATGAAGGGGGCTGGATGGGAGTTGGTGGAGGCTGGAAGAGCACCTTGAGTGCAGGCAGCCTGCTTGTTTGAAAGAAAGTCGTTTTTCCTTGGGTGGGATGAAGGACGTGGGACCAGGCAGGGAGGAGCCTGCAGGAAGGGGTGAGCATGTGCCATCTGAGACACAGAACGAGCATGGAAATCTACCCGAAATTACACTAAAACCCCTCCCTGATCATCCAGTGTCTGTCAGGGTCTGTGGGGAGCTGCCTGCTCACTCTGGAGCCTCCCCCAAGCCCCGTGCGAATTAACACCTGTAGCTTTTCCCTCACACTGCCAGAGAGGCCAAGGTGACCCGGGAAGAGGTGTCCACACTGGGCGGTAGGGCAGACTGCAGGCAGGACCAAGCCAGCTGCAACACACAGAGGCCCAGAGTGGGCAATCTGAGGGAATCTGCTCTGAAAAGCCAAATAGACCCATGGCTGAAGTGGTGGCACCTGCGCAGAACTCCACACTGGAGGAGTGGAGGCAGGGGGTCAGCTCAAGGTCATCCTCAACTAAAGTTTGCTTCTCACTAATATTAAGTCAGGAGATGCACTTCAACAAACAAGGCTGGAAGGGAAAACAGGACCCAAGTGTGTATAACGTAACTCTATCATCTCATTTCAGATTTTGTGTAGGATACAACTGTCCCCTCCTCCTGCATTTGTGTGTGTGTGTGTGTGTGTCTGCCTGTGTAGATCAGAGGACACCTTGTGAGAACCAGTTCTCTTCTATGGTGGGCTCCAGGCCTGCATATCAAGCTCTCTTTTCAAAAAAGATTTATTTATAAATGAGTACTCTGCCTGCATGTACGTCTGCACACCAGAAGAGACATCAGATCCCATTGAGTGGTTGTTAGATGCCATGTGGTTGCTGGGACTTGAACTCAGGATCTCTGGAAGAGCAGCAGGTGCCTTCGACCACTGTGCCATCTCTCCAGCTCCATATCAAGCTCTCCCATCCACCGAACTATCTTGTCAACTGTGGTGATATTTTATTTGTGTTGCAACAAATAAAACTTGCCTGAGGATCAGTGGGCGGAGCTAGCCACCACTTGATCACAGAGGCCAGGCAGTGGAGGGACACACTGGGGAGGTGGAAGCAGGAAGATCAGGAGTTCAAGGCCACACTGTGCTACAGGAGATTTAACCACTCTAAAGAGAAATAGAGCCCACACCTTTGTTCTCAGCACTTGGGGTCTCTCCCAGCACTAGAGAAGTGGAGACAGGAAGTGATATGGCTAGGTGGAGAGAAGATTAAGGCTGGAGCAGACACGAGCTCAATCTTTTCAGGCTGAGGAGTTGGCAGGGTAAGAAGTGACTGTGGTTTGCCCCTTTGTCATTCTGATCTTTCAGCTTTCACCCCCTAATATCTGACTCCGGGTCTTTATTATTAAGATCAATTAGAATTATATATAGTCAACTATATTACATTTTTAAGGCAATGTTTTCAGAAATGTAAAAGCTAGAAAAACCACACACACACACACACACACACACACACACACACACACACACACACACACA